>NW_020170548.1:125306-130622 GCF_000524195.1 Echinococcus granulosus | reverse complement strand
TTTCCTCGAGGCCGACAAAGTGGATGTTTGGAGGATTCCTCAGCAGTGCCTCCAACAGCAAGTACAACACTGGCAAGTGGTGGCGCTGCAGAACGTCGCCTCCTTTTCCATCGTTCGGCTCTCCGCGTCACCAAAGTGTCGCCGGGTGATGTGGGTCGTCGAATTCGTCGTGTTGTGCGAAGGTGTGCTCTCTTCCTACTCACTTCTCTCCTCTTTGCCGTCTCGATGAATGTCTTTTTCAACTCCATCAAGTGGTTCTTCCACCTACCCCAAAACGCAACAACTGTGAATGCCACAATGGAGTTGGATGAGGTGAGTCAAAGGGAGGATGACTCAGTCAGAAGCCTTCTTCTTTGTTCTTAAAGTTGATGGTGCTCCAACAACTAGGAGGCGATATCTTGGAGCTGGGGTTGTGGGGAGTGGTGGGGTGTGTGAGGAGAAGCAGTGGTGGTCGATTTCATGTAGGCTGCCCTGAAAGCCACCCACATTTGATTAGTGGGCTCCAATCTCCACGATGTGCCTGAAGTATAATGGTGGTGAATTTGAAGGACGCAAGTTCTGTTCACAGTGTTGGTGGAAAAATCTGCCCTTTGATTTACTTTTATGGGTTTTTAATTGCTTTGTACATGCAAATTTATAACAGGAAACCTTTATTTTCAAGTCCGTAAAAAGTGGCCTGAAACACCAAAACGTTGTTTATTCAAGTTGGTAAATTAATTTACCCATGGTCAAAATGTCAGACGATTGGGTACGAAGTGTTTAGAGTTGGTGGGAAATTTACTACTCATCCTTTTGGAACCATCAAGGGGCGACTGTGCTGTGGTGAGGATGGAGGCGGGCGGGGAGAAGGAAACAGTGGAGTCTATTCATATTCGCCCTGACTGCATCACTGCCATGTAATTATGGCAGAATTTCCTCCGTGTGAATGGAAAGCGAAAATACAATGTAAATAATTGTATTTTTTGACAAATTTAGCACAGTAGAATTCTGTGCTTTACTTTGGAAGAAAAAGTGGAGGCTTCTTGAGTTGCTCCTTGAAAAGGGTTCCTGGGTAGGAATCACTGTGTTTTTCTGGCAGACCGAAAGAACGGCAGGTGCGTGTGTGCATGTGTTGATATTTTGGGCCGAAAGAGCACCTGAACTCGGTGTCGCTGACGCCACTTCTTAAATTCGGCAGTTGTGCAGTCTTGTCTTATCTGCCTTGCGGACGCGGAGGAGGGAGGGAGGCAGGGGAGGGAGGGAGAGTGTTAACACGGTTGCAGAATTTCGGTTGCTAAGATTATCGGAGAGGAAATCATAATTCTTCGGTAATTTATTTCATCGCAAAGTATGATTGATTGAATTGGGTATAGTTAAGTCATTCTGTCAAATCATCCCCGTTCTGCCTGATCACGGATTCGTCCATCCATCCGTCCGTGCCTCCGTCCATCTATCAGAGTGTTTAGTCGTCGAATCAATGTCAAGCACTGTCAACAGCTCAAGAGGTTGTTTTCGCCCTACTATTGTGAGACCCGTATGAGGAGTGTGCGTGGTCCCCAGTGAGCCGTCCTTAAACCGTCACTTCCATTGGTCCCTTTCAAGACACGAAAAAACAGGCAAATCCGGCGTTGTGGTGAAGTACTGCACATGTCAATCGTGCCAATGCCATGTGTTTAATTTAGCTTCGCATGCTCGTAAATGCCACCGGGATTTGCGTGGTGCCTGCATTCGTCAGGACAGCTTAGCCACCCTCAAACAACATGTTGCGCTCTCTACTGGAGAGGCGACTCTCTCTCTCTGGATGTAAAGCTTGGCATCTGGTCAATTTGCCCGCTTTTGATCCACAAAATGGAGTGGACTGGAGGGAATGCTGTCTCTTCTTGCCGACACATCCTCTATTCCAGGATTCGTCGTTGTTGCCTTGTAGTGGAGTGAGAAACGTCAGGTAAAAAGGGGAAGGGTTAAGTTATGGAGAAAAGAGGCCTTTCAGCACAGTCATAAATTTTGCAATTGGTGCATTAATTTGAGGGAGGCGAAGGAGCAGCGAGGGCAAACCATTGGGTCCAAAGAAACCTACGAAGGGAAAATGCCACGAATATGCCCAAAATTCATCTTTTAAAGTTTGTGTATTGCAAACGATCCCTGCATCAAACCGTTTTGAAGGTAATGTTGCAGGGCCAAACATAGAAAGCATTTCCTTTATGTATTCAGGTTGTCGATTCTCCAGCCCTCCTCATCTACCTCCTCAACTGCGCCTTCATTATCTTCATCCCCTTCTCGCTTGCCATCGCCATCTGTTTGGAAAGAAGAGCCGAAAATTTGTTAGGACTCTTCACGTGAGTTTCGTTTTCTTCCACTTTGTTTTTTGGAGGATGCATAAACCTCAGTCATTTGTTTTGCATCCGACAAGATGCGAATTATTTCTCCGAAAGTCAATCAAATACAGCGAGGCGGGTGGGAAAAGCGAGCCTCAAATTTGCCGTATTCGAATTGAAAGTAAGGAAAAGAATTTAGGACTTTGTAACGAAGAATTGTTTGAATTTTTGTAGAAAACAAAGTGGATTACTGGAAAGGTGTGTAAAATGTTGATCAGAAAATTTGGAACCCAATAGCATTTGAGAGGATACAGTAAGAAGGGAGGAATTTTTGATGAATTACTTGCCTCGTCAAATGCTTGAACCCATAAATTCACTGCCGCAAATGACAGGTCATAAAAATTGTCCCTTTTGAAAGAATTTACTTTAACCTCACCTGATGTCTGAATGACAAGTCTCGACGATTGGCTGAGCTGTTAGCTTATATTTTTTCCCTGAAGTGGAAATAACTAATGCAAGCTTACGTGCGGTGAAGCCGGTTGATGACGCCCTATTTTGTGTCGTATGGGCGAAAGTTGGAAGAGGGGGGAAGGGGGGAGAAAAGACGGAGATTGGTAATCTGCAAGTTGTCACACTTTGATAGTGGGGAAGGGAGGATGACTGCTGCTTGCCTCTATGGGATTGATGACACTCACCCAGTCACGAGGTTAGTGTGATCTGACCGCTTGTCATCCAGACTGCCTGTTCAAGCAGCGACGCCTTTTAAGGTGATATCCAAAAGAAAAAAGAACATGTGGATTTGAAGACAAAATGAGATATTCCTTATAGGTTTGTGGGAAATGGTACATTCATAGGGTACAGAAGGGTTGGACTGCACTGAGGTAACAAGGGACATAGTGGTCTCCTTGTGAACTGCATTGAGGGCGGGTTCGGGGTGGAATGGATCTACTGATTTGCACTGCTCAAGGTTCAATGCCGCCTTCTAGCAAGTGCAAATCATGTTTTCGGCCGAAGTCAAAGGACCGTCAGTTGAAAAGATGAATCGTTTAATAAAATCAGCATGTGGGGGTAGTTAGTGCCATGGAGGTGGTGCCCTACACCTCTTCCTTCCCGCCACCGAGGTGAGTAAAGGAGGGTGGCGAGAGTGTCCTCACTTAGCGTTACATACGTCGTCATGCGGACATCCCCAAGGGTGCTTTAACACGTCATTTGCTGGGGTGGGGGGAGCAGTAGATCACAGGAGTAAACAGACAACGGGAAGGCAGCTAACTGCAAAGAGTAAGACAAGTGTCATGGGTTTCTGTGCAGTCCTTATCTTCCCTCCATTGCCATAATCCGTGTTGATGCTGAATGCTGCTCCAATCAGATAAGGTAAGCTCTTTTCTGGGTTTTACCTTGTAATTACTCTTGTTTGCCATTCACTGTTTCGCTAGTGGGATAGTTTTACCTGTGAGAGCCATCCCACACAGATGGAGTGATTTCCTCTGGTTTGTTTCTTTGCCGATTATTTAGGTTTATACAAAAGCGGCCGAGGAAGAAGTAATGAAATATTCCACTGCGTTGTTATATCATTTGCGTGTTGAAAAATTGAATGACTAGATGCAACTGAAGATCCTCCAACTCGAAAAGGAGCATTAATTCTGCAGTCATAAAAGACAGGTTGTTATGGCAATGCGGTACACAGTAAGAAGGGGAAGGTGTGGTCCCATGGAGAGGCCTGATAGCTGGCGCACCTGTAAAGGAGCTGTCTATTTCACACGCCGTCAAACAGGAGGCGAGAGAGGTGACACTCAGCCACACTAGCAACACACTCTTAAGGTTCCAAATCGACTACACATCTATCAATGTCGATATTGTTGTGCGGTTGCTCTCCGCCCACCGCCACATCCATCTAACGCGTAAAACGCCCACCTTGGACTGGACACCTAATGGACGCATAGGCTGCCGTGAGATGTAGACAGCTTTTAACCGCAAAAGAGAGGACATTCAAGGCGGCATCATTGCATTCAGCGTGTTCATTGCAATTTCAGATGCTTTGTCCCCATGTGGATCCCTTAGATGGGAGGTGGAATGTGTTCAAGTGAAGTCGACAATGCTAGGATGATCTGGCCGAACCAACACCCCAATCACTGTTCCGGATCCTAACTAAACAATAATGTGGATGTTCAAATATGGCGAAATTTAAGCAAAAATAAATTAAAACTCATTTTCTGATGTTTATCTACCACAGGTTGACTTGAATAGACCGGTTAGTGGTGTGCTTAGGGATATTAGGCTATCGGGCCCAGTTGGTTCTCTCTTTTCTCAGATGCACACCGACTTTGATGTGACCAACAGATGCCTTTGCCTCATGAGTATTGTACCTTCAACAGTATAGATGAATGTTGGCTAATTCTTCTTGGATCATTTTTGAACACATCGTACAGCGGACCGATACGAAAATGCCCTTTAGCTAGGGGAGGGTCAGGAGGAGGTGGAGGCGGCGAATGAAGATGAGAGGCCTGAACGACTGTGTGCACATGGAACATGGGCCAGCCACAAACTTATGCATTGCGCCTTTCGTTGTACTACAACTTCTGCATTTACGTGTTCCTTGTCCCTTCAGTGCCTACGTGATTCAACTGACCGAGGGACATGCAACCTGGAGTGTTCTTCTTTGTCGCAGTTTCGGCCTCAACACGCTGTGGACCCTCAACCTCTACTGTATTGCTCGCAGTCTTCGTAGCATCTCTGTCACAGACATGACCCTCTTGGTGTGCGTTCTGCCACCCTATGGATACCTCTTCAGTTGGATATTGGTGCCCAAAAAATTCGTCGCATTTCGGGTTTGTCTATTGCCTACTTTGCAAAGAGACTAATTGGGACGATCTGGAAATACAGTCAAGTAGACCAGTTGAAAAAGGGGAAGGGAAGGAGAAGCAGAGGAGGAGGAGGAGGAGGAGGTGGAGGAGGAGGAGGAGGAGGAGGAGAGGAGGAGGAGGAGGAGGAGGAGGAGGAGGAGGAGGAGGAGGAGGAGGAGGAG
>NW_020170548.1:123754-125206 GCF_000524195.1 Echinococcus granulosus | reverse complement strand
AAAATGGTGGTGAGGGTGGTGGTGGAAGTAGTCGCCTAGTCTTTTGCGATAAGTCGGTGGACAAACCAAAGCCAGTTGTACACATTAACGCAATGCTTAACCCAAATCGACAAGAACTGATAGGAGTACAACATAAAATTTGTAGTAAACGCAAGAGAAGAAAGGCAACGTGGTGGCTTTCCACTACCTGCCGGTCAAGATACAGAAACAATTTCGGAGGCAGAGGCAGGAGATGGGTCTACATAATGCACCGCATTCATTCTCTTTTCTCCTTGAGGTCCAGTCAATTTTATTTACTTTTCCCCTTTGCCTCCTTCGCGTCTCCGAAAATTAATTTGATAACAGAAAGCCAAACGACACCAAATGAAGGAGTTGCATATTCGTGCGAAATTCGGCCAAGTGGTTTGTGTCGCTGTCACAAGTAAACATCATTGCCCGTTCTGTGACAGTTGTGGCAACTCCTTAACATGCATTTTGCCCCCAAGAAAGCAAGACTCTCCCCTCTGATGTGTCGTTGCTAGGAGACGCATCCGGCACTCACACTGGTACTCACGGTGTAATGAAACGTGAGCAGAGAATAATGGTCATTCATATTCGAGCCCAAAGGAGAGCTAATGAGGCACAAACGAAAGTTGGTGTACTGGTAAGAGTTAGGGGTGTAGGAGAAAGAGGATTTGGAGAAACAGAAGAGCCTGAGATAAGAAAAGTGGACATTATTTTTTCTTACGTTTGACT
Organism: Echinococcus granulosus; assembly: GCF_000524195.1. NCBI lineage: Eukaryota > Metazoa > Platyhelminthes > Cestoda > Cyclophyllidea > Taeniidae > Echinococcus > Echinococcus granulosus. The sequence goes on along the minus strand of NW_020170548.1, from coordinate 124,471 downwards.
AACATTTGAGGGTCGTCAATGTTTAGGACAGGGCAAAATTTGGCGCTCATTTTGAACGCCTTTTTTGTTTCCAAATTGATAACAACAGAGGTGACTCACAAATGGTGATGGCAATTGATTGGAACTGCGTCTCAGTCAACTTGTAATGCGGTGGTCCGGAAATACATCTCCTCTATAGAAGCAAATTTAATTCATTGCGGTAATTTTTTGGCAATTATTTGCGCAGGAACAAAAGGAAGTAAAGCGATCCTTTTCAGTTCTGCACTCCTCCCCCCTAGATTGTGGCCCTCATCTTGGCTTCATGCGGCATGCTATTCCTCACCTACTTCGACCCCAACAATATCGGCTCGAAGATCATCGCCATTTGTGGAGTCGTTTTGCAGGCATTGTTTGCGGTAAGCTGTTTCTCACCTTCCGCTCTTTCGTGTCCACCTTTTGCACTTTAGCTCACCCACATCTGCGCTTTGGCCATGAATAGTGGTGAAGTTCTGCACTTGAGGTGTTTAGGACCACCTAAACGAACCGTCCTACACAGCCAACCTCTTCGACCTGAGTAAAGGCTTGATAGCTAGACGAAGATGTTTAACTTAAAGGCATGGCAAGTTCCGCCTTGTTTTGTTTGACTGAGCCCTCAGTGAATAGTGATGCTCCTGATGTACACAAACCCATCGAGGATGTTTAAATGGATTCAATCACAAGGGAGTCGCCTATGCAGAC
>NW_020170548.1:121662-123654 GCF_000524195.1 Echinococcus granulosus | reverse complement strand
ATCTGACACGCCATTTATGGTAACTCTTAACCGCCACTGAAAGACTTATCCTCAGACGTTGGATTCCATTGTTTATTTCCACAGTCTGCGTGAGTGCGACTGTGGTCGGATTGACGTTTCGAGTGCTCTGTAGCTATGACACTGGCATACTGGGTTCATTATTGCCAAAGGCGGTGAAGTTGTGCCCTCAGTCCAACCACCCACACACAACTCTCATCGGACAGGAGCAGTGGAACGACAAAGCTCACAGACGAACGATCACTACGCCTGCCTTTTCCATCCTTCTTGTCTCCACCCAACAAGTGCAATTGTATCAGCAGAAGAGCGGAATTAGCAACGCCCTCAAAGCTAAATCCTCTTTCAAAATGACCCTTTTTAGACGATTCGAAGGAATCTGGTCGGCGATATAACCGTCAGCAGGGTCACGGCATTCTACGGCTTTGTGGGTAGGCTTCAAATTATGTAACCGTTGTCGAGTCTGCCTTATTTTTAAACTTAAAGAAAGCAGAATGTAGACTAACTTCTGGCTCTCCTTGTTTGAATTTTCATGTTTCCTTCCCACCTTCCAGGTCTTACACACACGCTTTTGACATGGCCTCTTTTCGTTACAACCTCCGTGCTGACGTCCTTTGAGCCAATCAGCTGGGGTCACTTTCCTTGGCTCCCCTTCCTCGTTTTCACGATTTCGGCAGCAGGTAAGACAGGACATTGGTCTGCGGAAAGAAGGAAAATTTTGGTAGTTTTTTATAAGTGAGTAAAGGAATTCAGGCAAGAAGGGCTGAAAAATACACAATTGTCAAATTTTGGTGGTTGTGTGGTTTAAATTTGCAGGTGATAGGATATGTGGATGTGTGTGGGGATGAGAAGGTAGGGGGAGGGGAGGGGTGAGGGGGATTGCAGACATGGTCACACCGATAGGCATAAATGCGACCTGTGTGGCTAAAGCGCCATGAATGCATGTTTTGTGTGTGCGGGCAAGGAGCCCGACTCGGTTAAGTAAAGTGAGTGGCTAGTTGGCTGACTGCTAGCGATACGGGATGGTCATATCGGAAGGGGAGTTGGGGAGATGATCTGTCTGCGGAATGCTTAGAGCAAAGATGTGAAAGCAGTTAGAACTTGGAAGAGGGAGTTTAGCTATGACACAAGCGGCTAGACATGCAAAGCCCATGATCTGGTGAGAAAAGCATAAGGAAGGGGAAGAAACGTGTTGAGTGTACTTTGCCTCCTCCCTCCCTTCTGTTCTACCAGCTGGCAAATGCAACAATGGCAGAATTTCCAAGTTGGCCAATAAACTGCTCTAATTATTGTGAAAATTTGCCATTTGAAGTAACTTCTTGTGCTTTGATTTCAGGAAGCATTATTTTTCACGAGGTATCTTTGCTGGTAAATGGCGCGGCCCTCTTTCGGTTGCAAGTCTTGGCGATATTTCCAGTGGCCCTCTGTAAGTTGACCCGTTCTCTAGAATAACAAGCAGGACTCTGATGAACTACACAACCCATTTTCTATCAGGTTATGGGGAAATCTCTTGTAGTTTGGCATGCAGCTCATTACATTGACTTGTGCCATCTGGCACGACCCTGAAAGCTGCACGCGCTTAGTCTCGCGTAGGAAGTATACAGAACACCACTTGCTCTGTGCGGTGCCCTCTACCCTTTTACCCACCCACTTTACCCCTGACGGACGTGACTTTATGTTGCCAGTCTCACGAGTCCAAAGTGAGTCGGTTCCAAAGCCGCCAAAGCCTAGTCCAACGGATTTGTGCAGCGAACAGTGGGTCTGTGCAGTAGCAGAGCTCACCAAATAGAAGTGGATCTGATGAAACCGCACGAGCTCTGGATGTCAATTATTATCGTCCCACAAAATACATAATTCTTCTCTTTGTATTTTACTTCGGGGTTTATTGTTAGTAATAGTTTATCCTTAATTACCGAGATCTAAGAACGTACAGAATGCGTTCAGGTAATTTGCATCTGAATGCAGACCTATAGGCGT
>NW_020170548.1:118436-121562 GCF_000524195.1 Echinococcus granulosus | reverse complement strand
AAAAAACTTTAAAACTAGCAAAATATGCCATTTTTGCCTTTTTAACTTCCCTGATTGGCCGGTAGAGTTTATTCTCACCATTATTTCCGATCCATTAGGAAGACACGAGTGATATGCTCACATTTTAGAGTATGGTCTTTTTGTCTGAAAACAAAACATCTAGGTCGGGAAATTTTTTGGCTTCACGATGCCGCGTATTTCGACAAGGTACGAATCGCCAGTTCCGTGCTCGTAGTTGGTGGTGGACTAATAACAACCCTTCCGACGCGCCTATATGAGGTAAGTGAACGCAGTCTCCTCTTTCACTTTGAGCAGACCCAATCCCTTATTTTTGTTAAAGAACAGTGCTGAGCATATCCTCTAAGGTCACTAAAATGTTCTCAGAAATCTACTCCCACACCGCACTCCCCCATCCCATGGGGAAGTGACAAAGAGATGGTCAATACAGGATTACAGCCCATAGTTTGGGCATTTGAAACAGAGAGCATTTGTGCAAAAAGCGGGTAAATTGTCTTGGATTTGTCAAAAGAGAAATATAACGGGGCTGTTTGAGCGAAGTCGGGACATGGTGCCAACTGGGGCCAAAGGGAACATGCCCATTCTCTTGCCACAATTCTTGCATTCACCCGACACCTCGGAAAGCAGCTTTGGCAACTCAACAATTAGACGGCATGATCGAGTAATCGTGGGACACTCCCGTTTTCTCCACATGGTACTCCGCGTGGGTCGAATTCAAAGCAGAACGTAAACTTTATTGACTATGCTTGGTGCTGCCAATGAAAAAGTTGAAGGAAAGTTGCCTCTTGTGCTCTTCTTGCTCTTTCAAATGAAGTTGGAGTCATTCACGTGGCATTCCGTGAACACAGAGTGGTTAATGCCAGGGAGAAATGACTTTGCTCCAAGCGAATGGAAGTAGTGGAAAGAAGTCCTCGGCATTGTCAACAATTGACGAACGGATGTGTAGACTTGTACAAATAAGGCAGAAGTTGAGGAATTAGATGCACAAAATGACTGGCGGAGGGTGGAAGGCATTGCTGATGATCATAAGCTCGGTATGCATGCACATTTGGGTTGAAGGGGTTGCCATTCGGTAGTAGACGCTGGAAATGTCCGTAGTACGGCATGCAGTTCACTTACACCGTTCTGGCTCCCCTCACTTGCGCAACCATTCATTCCAGCACCGCAAGGGTTACTGAAATATTCAAGACAACGGCGGTGACGCTGCTTGTGTTGAGACCACTCAGACGGAGAGGAAGACCACGGAGGCACATCATAAGCAGTCCCTGTTGTCAGAACAATGCCGACGAATAAGTGATATAGGAGGTGGCTTGTAATGTTGGGAGTTGTTCCATATCAAGATTCTGAAAGCAGCAAAACCAATTTAGGCCTGGAGAAAGGTGTCAGTATGGAACCATCTAGATGCCGAGCCTGAATCGCTAGCATTGCAGAGGGACTATTCCCTCGCACATTTTCATTATGGAGTAGTTCCTTGTTAATCAAGTGGCGAGAAGCAGGCTTGTGGAGAGTCTGCCGGGAAAACTGCCGGATTGGTAGACTGTGAGAGACCACAGCCACCCCCGAAAGGGTAGCCTGCTTCGAGTGTCCACAGGTTTGGGTGTCGCACTTTCGTTCAGAGAAAACTTCAATCAACACCTCACGCTGCTACCTACTGTTGGTGTCTGCAATGGTCAGGACTGGAATGGCACATGACATGAGTAGGAGTAGCATGTGGAAAGGTGTGGTCGATGGATTGGAAGTCTTAGCCTGCATTAAACACCCTCTACATAACATGTGAGCTGCACGATTTGCCAGTAGCCAATTTATGTTATCAAATATAATCTATTTTAGAAGATCGAGGACTGGATCCAACGTCGCCAGAGCCCAATAAGTGTCCATCAGTCTGCCTCCACAGCACCCAGCTCAGTAGCTGTGGCGGCAACAGCACCTTCAGTCGCAGTATCAACAGGAGGTGAAGCTTTGGGCACTACTACAACCACCACCACCACCACACAATCCATAAAAGCAACTGCATCTCTTGCCGGTAATCTCATCGCTTCACCTGCCAACGAATCCACGAATCGACGAACAACCCTGGTACTACCAATGACTCGACGACGTCTATTTCGAAGCAGCAGTCTCTCCGTTAACCGTGGGAAATGACGATGTGCATTAGAGAGCAGTTGCTGGTATATTTCACTTGTCAATTTTCGACGTTGACGCCTTGAATGAGGAGAAAGCACTAAGAGACCGCTTTCTGCCCTGTGTATGAAAAAATTGGAAATGTCGACTGACATTTGCCCCATATTCTGCAAACGCACATTTGTTGGCACCATTCAAAGTCTTCTATCGGCGATGTATTTGCACCTGCTGAGGTGAAGGGAGGTTGTCGTGCCGCATTTTTAGGGATATCACGTGATCACTTCTGTCACTCTGGTGTAAGGATGCAACCAAGCTTGTGCGTGGACTGCATTGAGGAGATGGGAACTGCACCTCTCATCCGGTGAGTTGCATTGTTAGCAGAAGTTGTGTGCGTACACCGTACCAGGAGCACAGTTTCATCTCTATTGGGCGGAGAGGGAGGGTCAGGGGAGGCAGGAACGGGGGCACTGAAACCACTCGACAATTGGCTTAGGGGGAGGACATTGTCAGTAAGCCTTGTACGCCCAGTGAAGTACGGGTGCAGACAAAACCACGGGAATGTAGCAGGGTCAGTGGGGAGAATTCGAGAGGAATGAAGCTTGACGAGTGAAAAGCACGCACTCAGGATAAAGTGTTCTTTAAATGGAAATACATAAAGTGTCTGATTATAAATGGAGGAAAGGCTGCCTGAATAAAGGATTGACTAATACAGATAGCTCATGCAAATGACACAGGATGATCTAAGGAGAAGAGGAAGAAGAAGGGGAAGAAGAAGAAGAAGAAGAACGAATTTCAGGCAGCGGAGCCTTTAATTATTTACTGACATGACCTCTTGCCAAGCAGACTTGTTAGAGAGGCTGAATAATTCGACCCTAGACATTCTCAGCTCAAAGGGACAAATTCACGAATTTTGTGCCTTGTTTGACAGCGGAGGGAGAGATCTACAGAAATTTATTTGCTCGTAATGAGGGCATGCAGAAGATGCTA
>NW_020170548.1:113220-118336 GCF_000524195.1 Echinococcus granulosus | reverse complement strand
GGGACGTGTTGACAGACAAAAGTGAAAGTGAAGGTGTTTTCTATGATATTCCAATTTGAAAGAAATGTTACCTGACTACAGTCTACAAAGGAGGAGTCGATTCCTCCCATCTATCCTGTAGTTCTTTACAACGACCGATCGGGAAGAAACTTTTATGGAGGTGGGAATTTTGGTACTGACCCATTTATTAACCCCTGAATTGATAAGTGCTTGTAAAAAACCAAGACTTTTCTTATGGTAGGCAAAAAGGATAAGTGGACGAGGAGGAAGCGGTGGAGGCAGAGGCGGACCGGGTCGACTTTACATGAGAAGTAGCGTGATTTCGTCGTGGGGTGGGTGAGTCGCCACCTCCACAACCACCTAAATGCACTGTCACTCCAGGCTGCTGTGAAGTACTAACGAGGCTGCAAGTTGCCTGTCTGGGCGACACCATACCATAAACAGGTTGCAACTTGTGCTTCAAGAAGACAACGTAATAGTGACCTTTGCAAGGTATGCACAACAACGCCGTAATTACAGGTCTAGGGAAAATAAATCCCTAGCTCCATTTGCTCATCTACCCGTCTCCCTAATTATTCGCCTCCATGCATATTTACGAGCAAAAGCAGTTCATTCATTGGTAAGACTGATTTCAAGGTCGCAGTGCTTTGAATTGCACTTGAGGAAGGCTGCTGTTGTCACCGAGGGTAGTAAGTTTGGATATTATGCGAAAACTCACAGCTTTTATTTATAAGGTCTCTCAATTGCCAGTGTTAGACTGGCGCTGCACTGGGTCTGCTTTTCTTCTCGTCACCACGTGGTGTCCTTCAGTCTGTCCATCAATGTGTCCGCGGTCAGACTCATGCCATCTCCGTCAGGGTCCTTTGTCAGTTCACCGTTGGTAAACTGTCGGTGGAGAGTTCGCTTGCATTCCTCCAACAAAGGTTGTCCTTCCCTCTCCTTTTTATAACCTTGTTAAGCCTTGGTTGTCAGCCCAGTGATCGGCATTATGTGACGTGACACACCCTCACGTTCATCAGTCACATCACCCCATCCATTAGCTCCCTAACTCATCACTTCGTTATTCAGGCTGCTCATACCGGCCCATTTGTGTCACGCCTTCTTCGGAAGCAACTGTAGAAACGCAAGCCTCGTGCCTATGATGACACCGCGGAGGTGGGTTTAGAAGAGCTGCGACTATCAACGCAACAGCCATGGGTGTCCCAGCAAGTGCTGGCCTACCTCTTCAATGTTTACCTGTTCTGCATTATCTTCTGCATCACCGCGAAATATGCGTGTGTATGTGTGTGTGTGGTTGGGTTGGTGGGGGCTTGTACAAGGAACACGAATTCAGTCACAATAATTACTAGGGTGTGCACACAGTTGGGTCTCTCGAAGGATGGATGAATGGATGGATGGAGAGCTTTAATGTTTGGACAATGGGAAGAAGCAGATGTGACTACTGCTGAATGTTCCACATCTCCACCCATCTATTGCCACTTCCATCTGCATGCTGCCACCCACGGCCACACCCATGGGAATGCAGACAAATCGACTCAGTCGGAGGTGCAGACACCCAGCACGAGTGAACTGTCACACCAATGCTTACTAACACAAGCCGATGTGTCCTTTCCTTCCTTCATTCTTTCGTGAAGTGGACAACTACTCAGTAGAAAACAGAGTGAGGCAGCCTAACTGCTAACAAAACACACCTCTCGTGGGTAGTCTGCCATCGTGTCTGCCCACGGTCATTAGAACAGAGTGCGTTCTGATTTTTCACGTCTACCTCCCAAAGCACCCTCCGCCCGAAGTCGGTTGTCCACCAAACATGCTTTGCCACCAACACGTCGTGATGTGCTAATGCACTCAGAAAGCACCCCTTAGGAAGGTAGAAAGAAACCACTGCTCTTCACTACCACTCACTGCTCCATCTTTACACAAGCAGTGACTGCATTCAAGGCGAGTCCTTCATTCTCCCACCTGCCTTTAGTCAACTGCAAACAATAAACGCCGCCTGCCAAACAACGCCCTCCTATCCAACATTACCTATCCGACCAATCAGCAGACATACAAAGGTAGAGGTGGGCAGACAGTTGAGCCAAAGAGCCGATTCCGTGGATTTTGTTGGTTTGCAAAGCACACTGTCATTCAACCCTCGCTATGAGATGCCTTGTTAGCGGGCCAGATCGAAGCACACTGAGCTGTCGATTGTTCGCTGCATTCACAAAGCCAACTTTGGTGCGAACATCAAAGATCTCCAGTTGTTGTGGCACCTATCTGGTGCTTCGGGCACTTCAACTAGAAGGCTCGGCACATTTCCAAGCCAGTAGCTTTGTTTGAAGCAGCCGCTTTTAACCTGAATATCTCCATTTAAGTAACCCTTGTGCAGAAGTAGCGTTGCGACTCTAGCACATAGGGCTTCTCCCACAAGGAAAGGTTTAAACTCACCACTAAGGCAAATCAGCTTGAGTGGAGCGACGAAGGATATACTGCAGCAGTTTGCGTTGTAGATCCATCTACTTGCACATTTCTTGCTCCGTTTTTCTCGAACTTATAGAATTTAGCTCTTGACACTTCCTGATGCAGCCACTTATCATGGAAGGTGAGTGATACACACGCGCCACACATATGGGACTCCGAGCCCAAATAAGTTTGAAAGGCCAACTTTATTCACCAACTGTGAAGTCCACTTCGCCAGAGGCACAATTAGGCGAGTTTTTCCTCCCACTATTTACAAAAGCTACAACCACAACTAAGAATGCAAATTTTTGCGTTGCCAAGTGACCACAGGAAACCAATCAGAACAGGCGAAGTGCATTCGTCCACCTTTCAGCCCGCGCTTGCAAATGACAAAAAGACAGGAAGGCACCAAACAGCTGACTCCAGCATTGATTTCCACGCCAAACAACAGAGCCACCGAGACACTTCAAGGACATGTCTGTCACGTCGGATGCATGTGTGTCCTCTCCACTGCCGACATCCCACCATGCAACAGGAGATGCGCAGTATCACTCCGAGGATCTACCATTTTCGACATCGTTTCCAGCCTTTACGGCACTAAATCGGCGCCGACGAGTGACCTGCAAGTTGTGTCACCTTCCAATTGGTTATGTCGACATCGGAATGACACATCTTGAGGCTACACGCTGTCAGAAGGCGTCAGATTGCAAGATCGCCTCAGAAGATGGTAAATATGCGTCTGTCTCCATCGCTTGCCCAATCAATGTTAGCCTAAATTCTCGTCCAGCCACCGCCTGCGAATCATCAGATGCGATGGACGCCTACTTGACCTGGATCATGGAGGATGTGAATAAAAATACATTTGCTGCAGACAAAGTCATCTGTGATGGTTGTAAAAGCAGTCTGGGTGCCAGAATTACGTCTTTTGAAAGAAATCATGGTGAGCAGGAAACAGGGGATTGTGACCCACCTACCGAACGAGAGGAACGATGTCATTGGTTTACCTTCTCCCTCGATCGCATCAACGTAGAGCCGTTATTTGGCCTGGTTGGATTGAGGGAGCTCTCATCCTGGTACCGTGGTGGCGAGCGTTTCTTTCACAGAATTCAGGCTATCGAGGATTCGGGAGATCTGTCCAACAACTCCAGAACATGGCTGCGTCCACACGAAAGGGTGGAACAGAGCAGCAACCTGGACAAAGAGGTGGCAAATGAGACGTGGCCATTTCTTCTCATGGATCTGGTTAGAGCCAGTGAACTGCCCCAAGGCACTCTCGACCACCTGGACGGAAATGTGATGGCATATTTGAACAATTTGGACGCTTTTGATGCCAAATCGGGGGCTGACGGTGTTGACGATGACTCTGTGCTGACGCCGAGGAAATGCTGTTCCGAGGTGGAGTTGAATGAAACGATATCTGAGGCTGGTAAATAAATGACTCCTTCGAAATGGAATTTTGGAGAATTGTACTGGCATAGGTTTGTACAGTACGAAAGCTGCCAAGTCGAAAGTTGCTGGTGTACTAGTCACGGTGGTTAACGAATGCCTGGAAGGCAGCTCTGGTGCGGAAACACCTATTAGCACCTTCCTAATACACCTAGTGGACACCGGCTTTTGGAGGTTGCAGAGGTTCATGAATTACAATGCTGCATTCGCCATTACGAAAGAGAGATTTATCTCTTGTAGCAGATCATGGCAGGTTTGACATGAGTCAAATTAGGAGTTGCGTGCTTTCAATGTCCGTACGCTGCCATGATCGTCGCCGACTGCCAGACGGCAGTCTATAAGTCACTTCAACCATTCGGACACACCTTATTAGTGCTAAGAGACCTCAGTAGGTAGAATAGGTTGAAGGGAAGACCGCTGATTTCCGATTTTCTACACAAACAGGTGAGAAGGAGGGGGGGGGTTCTGATCTTGGCTGACAGCAGAGCGCTCCTTAAATCTCTCCTCGCATTTGAGGAGGATGAGGAGGAGGAAGCAGTGCTGCTGCTGCACACGCCATCAGTTGGGAAGGCGAGAGAGTACCCGTGGATCGTCACATTGACGCATGAATTTAATCATGGGGGCTGCACGTCAAATGCATTGGCCGCCGTGGGGTGTCATAGAGGCCGTCTCTGCCGTGGTCACCGTCACAGGTGCTGACACCAAGCCAACTTGTGTTTGCATGATTTAAATCATTTAAGAAGCAGTGATTATAGCTGCAGACACGTAAAACGGGCAACTCCAATTACCACAGTGAATGACAGTCACACTGACATTGGTGAGTGGACAAGACGTTGGGGTTGCGAGTGCCTCGCATCCTCCTTTCAGCTAAAACTTCAATTTGTCCACCCCTATCGCCTGTTCCAAATCACCTCCCCTTCTGCCCATATACACCTATGCCATCTACTCACGCCCCTTTACAGACAACGTGTTTGTATTCTCTTACATCGGCAACGGCCATGTGTTCTAACGAAGGGGTTGATTGAGAACCCATCAGATTAGTAGCAGTACGATGTTATATTTGGCTGTTCAACTTTTCTCATCCATCAGAAGGACACAAATTACGTGGAGCAGCGTCCAATTCATGAGGCATTTTTCTAGACCAAGGCCGCCGATATCAGTTCTTTCACATGCTTTCGATCGTACGTCCTGCCTCGGACGGAGCAGTTTCATGCCCGTTACTTGCGACCGC
>NW_020170548.1:111594-113120 GCF_000524195.1 Echinococcus granulosus | reverse complement strand
GGACACCACAAGACACACACAATCGAAATAGTCAAATGTTGTAGCGGGCGAGGATCTCGTCCACAACTTCTGTAAAAACCAGTTACCAGAAGACCTCGGTTATCTCCACTCCAGTGTCGCAGGGGAAAGAACACAAGCAGCGAATGGAGAGGAAACTTTGCCTCACTCGCGATGATCGGTGAAAGGAATAGAAGCTCGGCAAACCTCGTTGCAAAGATGTCCACGCCGCAAACGCGATGACAAAATTACCGGCTGTGAGAAGTGGAAAAGACTCTTGGGACCCCTGTCACACCTCCTCGGAGGGAATGAAGCCACCCATGCATTGTTGCAAAGATTCAGTCTTTCCACTTCCCGACATTCGAAGGCAGCAAGGGGTGGACAATGCAGTCCACTAGTCCTCAGTTCAACTCTCATAAGCTCTTTCGCCCTGTGCAAGTTGGCCGCTGGTTCATGCACGCCGGCAATTGTCCGAATGCAGCAAAGAAGAGGTTGATTACATATGTGGCTTCACTGACAGCCATATCTGCTCATGAATAATGGTAAACATTACATTACTCCAATTATCCGTTACAAGAAAGGCCCTCCAGATTCTCTGGGTTCCAGAAGTCCTTCGGAAGCCAAGCGATTTTGTTCCCCAACAGGTCCAAGTGAAAGAGACCACTAGCCAGGTTATCAGCAGATTCGACTTCAGAGAGACTCCGGAGATGGGGTGACTGATGATATTTTGTTATTTCCCATGCGAAACAGAAGCAAATTAGTCAGTTACAATACACGAATGCCGTATTCCTTACATGCCGTTCCTATGGCATAGTGGAACAGTGAATATCAGCATCACCCATTCTAAGTCGCCCGCATCGTCCACTTGACGAGTTTCACAGTTGATATCTATGGTAAAATTATAGGAACACGCCTTCCCCCACTGCGCGGCAATGCCGTTTAGCTTGATGATCCAGTCAAACAAAGGAGGCGAAAATTCTACACCCAATGTCTTGGTCAGAAAGTGAACTTGAGCTTTCAAACATAATTGCTATTTTGAAAATAGGTCCTTTTTGCCAATTTTATCCTTTTGAATTGCAGTAGCGAGCTTGCAATATATTTGTAATTATTTTAAGGTGATTAAATACCCCTCCTTATAGTCCTGTACTTTGCTTAGTCTAAGGTATTTTTGTTGTTGACAAAGCATTTTTGTCTGAATAAATTAGTTTTAGGTGCGAATAGTAAAGCGGGGTGAGATAATGTCTCCTACAGCTAACTCCCACATCTGATGTTGCAATTAAATTGGTATGCAGCATTTTACATGTTACTATAGAAAATTCTTGTCAAATTTCTAAATACATATATATGTTGTTTTTGCGATAGACATATTTTTCTGCAAGTTCACTTGATGCTTGCAAATGCAGTTTTGCGCATATTTTCCCCAAATTCAATGGGTAGGCAGCAACTATCCTCGCTGTTTTATTTATTACTGGTTTTTGATAGTTTCGTAGCGGAAAACGGCATATGATTTGGCTACTTGGACAAGCGTT
>NW_020170548.1:109031-111494 GCF_000524195.1 Echinococcus granulosus | reverse complement strand
AATTAAATAGTTCCTCTCGTAGGCTAGTGTTCCAGTGACTTGCACATAAGATGACCACGTTGCAGAGCATCGGTGGGTCGAAGTGTCATTCCTCTTCTTACGAAGATTTAATGACAGCGTCTCCTGGAATGTTGATGGTTTTAAGGTAGCGACTACGTGACGACTGGGAATGCAGTCGCTAACTTACCGATGGGAATGTCGAGGACAAGGCTCAACTGTGCCAGACGACAGCGCAGAGCACATTACTTTGCTTAAATTGGGGTCCCTTCCATTTTCACATGCTGTCATCTCAACCAACAACATGGTCAGCAAGGCTGACTACTGTCATCTAGCTCCTCTTTATGCCAGTGGTTATGTCCCATGGTGGCACAGCTTATGCAAACCTCAAGAGGACGCAGCCTGACTAGACGCAGCTAGTCAGGTCACGCCACATCATATCTGAATCTAACTTCCAAATTCAAAGCCCTGACTTCCAAATTTTTACGTTTGCTGTTTCTGTTCTTCAAGACCCACCTACATCCAACTCGACACTTTTTTTGCCAAAAAATGTCATGTGCGTCAGCTCCCATCACCCCTGTGTTTTCGAACAGACACTTATGACGACAGCAACCTGGTTGGAAACAGATGTCTTTGTTGCCAAAGTGAGAGGATGCGACTGTCGGCTGACTGACTGCCACCTAAATGCTGTTGGGGGCATGCGGCGGTCAGCCTCCTTGCCCTGTGCATTCACAGGGCTTTCTCTTAGTTGGCCTCGATCCAACAAGGCTTGTTGGAGAGCACATTGGAGCGTGGAAGTCCATCTGTGTCTGACATTGGCAAATCAGGGGAAATCAGGGAAAGTGGAGGGAGGGGGAGGGGGGAAATCGGGGAGTCGAACAAGAGCGCCAGATTCCAGACGTTCCAGAAGGATTGATATAGCAATTTGCCTTCCCAACAGCCGACATGGGAGAGTTGTCTGGCACTACAGATATCCACAACAATTTATTTACTGAGTTGGAGAAGGTGTCACAGTTTACGTGAGAGTTCAACCAACCCATCCTCCAGTGAATTTAATCATCTTTACGCCAGAGCTGATGGAAGTGGACTACGAGCGCGTCGTCAAGTAGATGAAGCAGCAGTGTGACAACTGCAAATTTCCACCTCTGCAATTAGAAAGAAGGGAAGGAGGCGAAAATAAGTTTGAAGGAATGAGGAAGATGTACTTATACAAATACCTGATTTGCCTGTTTTCGTTCGTTGGCACCGTCTGGAGAGGAAGAATTAGGCGTGAACAATTAAGTGTGCACACTCCTCGCCACCTAGCCAACTTATCTGCTATAGGCGGCATCCTCTTTGGGACCTAAAATGAACTCCACACGAAGACGTCTTTGCAAGTCGTGTCAGCCACAACCACTACAGGAATGTCTGCTTTCGCAATCACTTGTAACCAGTCACGCATTTTCCCACCATACACCTTATGCAACAAGTTGGTCATTCATCGTAGGAACGCTGACTTGACAACAAGAATTTGACACACAAATATTTGGTTTTCATTGCTTTCTATGAGGCGACGAGGGTTCGCTTTAAGTGTGTAGCTTCCAAACACGAGACCAAAGCATTTCGGAAACACGACAGGCCATCAGACATCAAATGAAGGAGGCTAGAATTGCTCAACCGACCTGTTGGAGCAGGACAACCGTGTGTAGATAAAACATATTTGTGCCATCCTCTGAATTGCTCATCTCCGAGTCAGCCCTGTAGGTGTCAAAGAAGTAGGAATAACTCGAAGTTAGGTACACACCACTCTGGGAGCAGTATTAGTCTCTGGTGCAGCTTCACGAGAAGTTATGTCCCGAATGCTCCAAGACCGTATGGTGTACAAAGTGGGGCATACACTGTAATCAGTGGAGCCGACCTTCGGTTTTATGTGCTTGTAGCTTTGGCATCGCTTCTGACAGGACTTAAACCATACAGGTACAGGTTAGCTCAGTGCCTGATGTGGCAGCCAACATGTGTGGCGTGTAGCTCCCATAGCTCAAATAATGAGGTGATGGGGAGATCTTTGGGTTCTCTCTCATATTCCTGAACGATGATGTGTAGGGGTGCAAAATCACCTTCCTTTCCGTCTCCACTCATTCTCATTTTCGAATGCGGTAGAGCAATGATGACCGCTCTGCTGGCAAACAAGACTAAGGCTTCCTCCTTTCCATCCTTTTGAGTAGCAAGCATATAGTCAGAGCCCTTCCTTCAAGCGTGTTCTGCCGACGGAACCTCAGTTTTCAGGAGTTAGGAGACAAATTCACGGAGGCCACATAGTAAGCAGGCTGTGCTTGGAGGCGGTTGGAAGCGATCAAGCAAGCGCGTTGGTAAACAATCGTGTTGAGTGTGGTTGGATGACGTTTGGGAAAGGCCACCATCAGAAGGATGGAGCACCTCTTGTTAACCTCCTCTAGAGGAAATTGTCATTGCGGAAGGCAGATCGCA
>NW_020170548.1:87324-108931 GCF_000524195.1 Echinococcus granulosus | reverse complement strand
CAACTTTACAACGGCCATATATTTAGCAATCTGTGCTTGGGCAGCGGAGTCAAGATGAGGTCGAGCAGGCGGGTCAATGAGCAATTAAGTTGAATGGAATTTAAGCGCACTTAAACAGGTATCGCGTGCACTCTGTATTTCATGCTCAAGGAGGGTCACTTTTAGAAGGGTAGCGCGCCCCTGATTATACACTTCTTGAGGCATTTACTTTGGAGAAGGCGAACCGCATCGCCCACTTAAGCCACAATGATTTTCCACTTCAGCGGAGTGTATTGCAGTGCGGTGCAGTTAGGCGCGGTGCAGTGGAGTGCAGTGTGATCACAAGCGTGGGTCGGAGAAGTTGGAGCATTATAGACGTGATAGAATTGCCTCATGTGGTAGGATTCCTCGTTTACGTTGGGGCTGCACTAAAAGCGAAGTAGAAAGCATCATCTTTTGTCAGGTCTAACCTTTTTTTCGTAGCATCACTCCTTGGGTGATGTTTTATTATCCCTCTTCTACGGGAAGGAGGGAACAGCAAAGTTGTCAACTGAGTATCTGGAGAGAAAATTTGGTAATTTTCAGGGATTTGCTTGTGGTACCGACCCATTGTGGCCTCAGAAATGCAAGAGATGGTTTGTAAGCAGACGTAATAAGCCATGAATTAGTGCCAAATATAGTTTGGCAGTAAAAGATGGTAAGAAGGTGGCACTATTTCTGAATTGCGAGGAATGACGTGTCGGTTCTACTACGCCATTTCAAGTACTTGGGGTTACATCATGCACTAGTGATAAAAATGAGCGATGAAACAATCCTTTGACATTGGCATTAGCAGCAGACGTTGCTGTGGCTGAGACCGAGGCGATGGCAGATAGTGGATAGGTTCTGCAAAAATGAGTTAATAGAAGGAAGCCTCGAGGGCTGTTAGTCCGTTTACCACTTCTACTGACATGCAGTTTTAAATGTTGACGTCCACCTAATGAGAAGGAACTCAATTGCACCGTCAAAAAGTACATCCACACGTATAGGCATATGTGTATTCCAAAGTTTACTAAATCTCCCTTACTGTAGCCTTAGCTCTGAACATCATTCAAAATAGCATTTTACAAAAAACTGATGGAATTACCACTTTTCCCTTCATTTAACCTGCATTCCCCTTTGCGTATGCAGCCACTTTCTCTCGTTTTTTGATGGTGAGCTCTTAATTGTGAACTAACTTACTGTTTCGCTCAAAGCATGACAATTTTAAGATAGAGTTGTGCGCCGAAAATTTCGGCCTTCTATACAAATCTGCTTTGCATGATATGCTCGAAAATTACCCATTCCACCTTAGTACTCAAAGCCGACAACAGGACCGCTTCATGTACAGTGAGTACGTTGTTTTCTATTCACAACGCAGGCTTAGATGAAAACAATTAAAATATCTTTACTAACGCCGACTGTTCTTTTACTCATAGTTAGGTGTGGCTTTACGCACACCTCTGACTTACTATTTTTATGATGCACACACAAACTAGCAAGTGAGCAGCACCACAGCACTATCATTCAGGCACACATTTCAAGTGCATCAAAATTTCTTACTTCTACTGTACTGTTTGCCAGCTATACATATAGTGCGTGGATCACCAACCTTGCCATAGTTTGTGATAAGACTAACTAAATCAGAGCAGTTATCTCCGTTTTTCATTAAGATATATCGCAAAATCACATTTCCTTACGCATCTCACTGCAGCATAAATCGGTGCAATGAGAGGAGACAGTTTTACCTAATGCATAAAATCTCACATTTGTGCTGAAATACTTTTTTATCACATGGCCTTTTCATGGCAATCGGTCAGAGTAAATGAGAATCACATTCAATGCTAGTGTATGGTACACGCAACCTGTCGACTCTCCCACCTCCGCATGTATTTTTCATCAATTTGTGACAGTTGGATGAACCTAAATGTTTTCCTTGCAGATTACTTGCACTCGAAGTAGCAAACAAATGCGAGATATTCTTGGTAAAAGAACCAGTAAATGCTCCTTTATTTTTTAAATAACAGCTCTATCCGTTTCAGATTTAATGCACAGTGTTGTCGTCATTTGGATTGTAGACTGTGGTTTTAGTGGAGGCCTCTCAAGTATACGATTTCTTACTAAATCGCGCAATTTGAACATTTGTCTCAATTAGGAAACTGTGTCGCTGGTAGCGATTATATGCACGTTTCAACTGGTGTCGTTGTCATTGTATCCAAGTGATGAAATACCGGTTTGAACGTGGCGGTCTAAGGGCACTGTGCCAAGTCGTCTACGCCCACTGCTACTCCTGTAGTCCAAATGCCAAATTCGTTGGGATTCTCGTCTCCCCACTCTATAGGATTGACCGTATAGTTCAATGACGCCTTGATACCAGCTTGCGACTAATTACTTTCATGCTCTTCATCTTTATCTAAGTTCTGCTATTTGAATTTCGAAATTAATTTAAAGAAAGTCGAACGCGGATGGGCTTAAGATTGCGTTGTGACAATAAAGAAAGTTAAGTAGGAAAATCGCTTTTCCCTACGGATTGCGTGGCAGTTAGTTTATCTAGACCTGTGAAAAAATTTCTTTGACTGCGACGGGTAATTAAACTATTTCCCTAACTTCTAGTAGGCTGATGGATTCGAAATTTGACGTGTCAATTTGTTGCCGAGCTGCTTATTCCATTGGACACGCATGGGCTTAGTGAAGTCGTGGAGAGAGCGAAAAACGACCACATAGGCTTCGATGACTGCTGCCAATAATTTTTAACTGATTTTAAAGGGCAAGATCCTTGTTTTTGTGCTCAGCTTTTTGGAATTTGCCTTCGCCTTGAAGATTAAAACGACGGTTGCCGCTACTCTGATTACTGACAGACTGAATTGCATAGACTATTTGGTAATCATTATGTGACGTGTCGAATGGCTTGCATGCACTCAACTCCACACATGTAGCACTTTTGGTGCCGAGTGATGAATTTGATTGGAGGGAAGAGTGAGCCTTATTATCATTGGTTTTGTTTAAAAAATAAAATATATATATGGCTGCAAAGTCAATTCTTTCATAAGATCCTCATAGTGAGTGTGTTAGTTTTGATTCTACGCCTTGCCTATTTCTTAACACCCGAGGGATGAGAAGTACCTCCATGCACCCTTCCAAGTCAGCCTCATCTTCTAGCCGGGTGAGTTGATGGGTTTCATTGTTTGTTTGGTTCCTTTAAAAACAGTTTTTTTGGTTTAATGTTTGAGTCCTTTGATGCAGTTACTTATTTTTTGGCCTGCCGTTTCAATTCAGACATTTCTTTTCCGAATTATATGCTGTCTTCTGGAACAAATTGTAAGCTTAAATCATTAAATGTATTGAATTAGTTACAAAGTGACTTATTTTTCTGAAACGCTCAATGCTGTGAGGATTTTTTTTGCAGATAGAAGGTTAGGTCATTCCCTGCAGCTAGAATACACGCAAAACATGCATTGATAAGATTTTGCAGGGAAATTTGAAGTGTTCTTTGTACAAAGTGACCATATGAAAGAATTTTTAAATAGTGCACCTGTAAATAATTTAGTGAAACCTTTGCGACGGTGGCTTTTGACCTGATGTTTATTGCCCACTTTTAATGCAAAACCACTGATATTCAAGGTATCATTTCGTTGATTGAAAAGTCTACAGAGTGTGACTATTGTCATAAATGTTAAATTTCTTTGTTATTGCAGAATTATTTGAAACCATTTTTTGTCAAACACATGATCCGTCGCAGGATTTAAAATTGCTTTTCTAATGGCTTTTTTGCCCAGGTGAGATAGTCGCCAAAACATGCACTTAAAATATGCATTAGGTATTGCTTTGTTTCAGTGATCAAAGGTTTGAATAAGAAATTTATTGAGTCAGTCAAGCAGTAATTTTGATTGTTACGGCTGCTGTGAGCCTTAGTTCACATAGAGCACCTAATTAGTCTGAGAGCCTTACTTCTTTGGAGCTGACGATTACTTGCAACCCAACTTTGCAAACACACAAAGAATTTTTCGATCTAGCCAAAACTCTTCTTACAAAGAATAGTTATTTTTGACCCAAAAGATACCGTGTAGCTTGAAAATTTCAGACCATTATGAGGAATTCCTACACTTTCGACTTGCAAATGACACCATGGAAGTTGGGTAATATGGACTGAAGTTTTAAGGGCATTGGGGAAGTAACTACTCCTTAGTCGCTGAAATTCAACCTAAAATTCCTAAAACGCGAGCAGTATTTGTTAAAAGCGCTTATAATGTCAAAATTTTGCAAAGGTTTAGTTACACGATGCAGCTTATTTGGATTTGTCATTTGCACAAAAATTTAGCTTGGCCGTTACAATTTGCGAATTTACTTGTAAATTCATTCTGTGTTTAACACACCATCGCGAAGGCTTCTCTATGCAAACGGGTACCTAACATTAATGGAAAGTATTCAATGTCTAGTGAACGTTATTCCGATCATTAATGAGAGGTAGTTAATTCATATTCGTTAAAAGCCTAAGACGGTTCTCTTTCTTCAGTCACTTAAGTGTAAATATCTACGAGCTTGTATGTGCCTCATTTCGCATATCATTTTTCTCAAACCACATTAAAAGGCATTGGAACAGCATAACAGGCAATGGTTCCACCTTGGTTACTGCAGCATTGCTTTAGTGTTTAATTCACTCTAATCCTGTCATTTGTTCTCCTTTCTTCTAGCCTACATGGATTGAAGAGAAAATTACCCAACTCAAATGTGTCGAATACGTTCCGTCTAACGACTCTTCCAATCGGTGAGTTCTTTGCTCTTTTCGACACTGCAAGGAGAAAGGCTGACGTCAATAACGATGACCTCTGCTTGACTCCTTTGATTCTAAAAGGGCGGAATTGTTAAAACTCTCCTTACCCTAGCATCAGTGCATACAAGAAAAAAGGAAGTAGACTGGTGTGGTGACTGCTTACAAAAGTAGTGCCGACATCGAACTTTGTCAATACTTTTATTCTTGCCTGTTCGTAGAAGTTTGTGCAATAGGGATGGATTTAGCTTGAACAGCAACGAACGAACAGTCCATCAAACTAGTCAATGTGTGGAAGGCTTGGTGATGTATAGGCCAATTTGAAACACGAAATGAACCGGTTGAGACTTCTAGCAGAAATACTCAAAGTAGTTACCATTCTCTCTTTAGGACAGTGTGGAAACTGGGCTGCTGGATGGATTTGTTACATCCCATCCAGCATCATATATGTGGGATATCCTCTTTGCCACTTGATGATAGATGGATGCAATAAATTGTATTGTGAACAAACTGGCTGAGTATAAGACAGCAAAGTAGAAATAACAGTTATAAAGTAGATTACCACTTTTTTAGTAATAACAGAAATAACTTTCGGCCAAGCACACCTTTTGGAAATCCTGCTGATCAACTTTTCCAGGAGATGCTGGTGATGCAAGTTTCAAACAAGTCAGTGTTAAAAGCAAATTTGTCTTGTAACAACCATCTTAAATTGGCCGTTAGGGTACAGCAACAAGGTATGATTTGATCATAACTCCACTAACGATCTTGTAACATGTGAAGCACCTCGGTACAACTGTCAGAGAATCTGGAAAGCTAAATGGGTAGGCAACGTCAGAGAAATAGAAGAAATAATTGCCGGAAGAGACATTTGCGCAAACTCCTGTCCTCAAATTTGCGTCAGGCATGGTTGAGGAAGTGTTTGACTTGGGTATTACTTTTGAAACACCAGATAGTTGGATGATGAAGGAGCTAAACCGATGGAATTAAACGGTTGCAAATCTAAGTGGGACAGCATACTAACGGAAAGCCTTTTCTGCTTGAGAATGCACACGTGTCCTACAAGATGGGTACGTGATGTAAAGCGAAATGCATTGTAGATTGCACTATCACAACCTCTGCACCAAGTCTTCAACTGTACCAGTTTAAAACATTGATAAGTTGTGCTGGGTCATGAGGCTTAAGAGAGAGGAGTGTTTCCTTTCATTATCTCTTCTCCTTCGGCAATTAGGTCTTCGTCAGTACATTTCTACTTTCAGAGTAACTGTTAATGCAGAGGAAATTTTGGCTTAACCGCCGTATATTTGGGTACCACTTAGAGAAAGCACATGGGTTTTCTGTTTCGGAAGCGAGTTTATTGCAATGAACGAGATGGCCAAGAGATCAGTAGCATATGCGGCATAAGCATTAGTGGGCGAGTCCATTCATCTGCAAAATAAAAGGAATATTTCCTGTTGCTCCTCAAGGTAGACAAAGGTGCACCGAATAAGCGTCACAGGCACGGGTGTCAGAACCCCAATTCATTTATTTCCTATTTTATCATTTACCACATTTTGATCAGTTCATCCACCCAGTCTTGCTTTTTCCTGCTTTTAATCCCTTCGTCAACCTATTTTAATTGATCTTCCTAGCATTCTTCCATGTATAATACTTCTTGCAGATGCAATTGTGGTCGACTCTTGGAAGAACACGACCCTGCGTTGAGCCGGGCTGTGCGTATGAGCTCTGCGATGTGTCAAATCGAGTCGGAGGGCGAACGATGGCAGATCAAAAGGCACACTTGCGAGGTTCCCACGACAGCCTTTGGCACTGTGGAATTCCAAGGCGGACCGCATCCCACCAAGGCCAGGGTGTGTTTTCATTCCTTATCTCCTTTTCCATTCAAACCACCTCTCTGTTAATGGCTAGTCCAGCCTGACTTCCCTTTTAAAAGGTTTGTCAAGCACTATTTGTGTTAGTTCAAATGGCACAAATATTCCTTAAACGGCAGTTAATGACTTGACATTTGGTGGATGTGTGTACTAGTCTGCATCTACATTTGACAGCGGTGGCAGCAGAGGCAATATCGAAATTGCGCACTCAAGCAAATGAGATGTTAGCGCAGTTTTCAGTATGACTTGCCACAATGCTATGTGTGTGCTGTGATATGTGGAATGAGTCACAAAGTGGGTGTTTTTTGTTGCGCTCTCGCCCCCACTTGCCTCCCATCCCATGTCGGAAACTGGCAATTTAAATTAATGGCTGTAATTCAAGCATGCCTACTTGCGAGAAGTCCACCTCTTGCTGCAAGCATTGCAAAGTATTTGCCGACTACGTAATAGCAGTTGGCAAATAAGTCTGGGATGGAATGAATGTTAATAGGACCAGGCTTACCCGTGGCTTCTACGGGGGAAAGGCAATGGAAAGGCTAAATTCACAGCAAAATTGTGTCTCCTTTGGAAGGATGATAGATTGTAATGGCGGTTGTTTCAACAGATTAGATGCTTTATCAAGCTTACGGTAATTAACCAGTCTTTACCGTTAAAACCACTCTAAATTTTTTGCCAACCTCTATTCACCTCTCCATACCTCAGTCAATTTAAACATTTTTTGCTACCTTGTAAAAATTAATTTCCAAATAGCCTCATTCTTACCAACGCTGGCTGGAGTATGCTGTAGTGTGACAAAAACTTGAGTATTCACTCCTTTCTCTTATAAAAATAAGCAATAAGTGGGCTGATAGCTGCTTTGTTTAGTGCTAATTTGGGTAACACTTAAGTAATCTTGTAGGATCAATAGCTAGAATAGTATATACTTAGCCAAAAATCCAACATTTGCTACCACTTTGATGCGCTTCCTGACAAAGTGACAATTTGTGATGCGAAGCCTTAAGAAGTTTTAAAAGATTTCCACACTTACCTTGGAACTGATGAAGATAGAGGGGAGAGAAATTAGCAGTCTTGCTTGGCCCCATGACGGCATAATCCCGTTTTGCACATCCAATTTTCTTAACAGTTCGGAAAGTCAGATGGTTGTGACTCCTTGTGATGAAGATAACTGCTGAACTCACACATGTCATCTCTAAGAACTAAGGATTTCTCACATATCTTTTTAGTAAGGTGTGCCATAAGCACAAAATAATTTTTTGCTGGGTTATCTATGGGTCAATTAAAAAGTTTGATACTGGTCCCACCCGAATTATCGTATTCACAGTGCCTCGAATGTCTACCTACAGCCATGTTGAAAGGTAGCATGAAAGAATTCACATGTGGTAACCGTGGAGTGAAGCGGAAAACTTCTCGTGTAATTTGGATCCACCAATTCCAATTGCTAACAGCGACGTGAGGTGCTTTTCACCAGCTCCTCTTCTACACTTGATTAATATTAGCCGTCATAAAAGTTAGAGACCAAAGATGAAAATAATGAACACGGCAATATATGAACCTTACAAAGCTGGCAGCGTCGTGGATCAAGTTCATCCGCTACACCGTCAGTTGCTTAGGCAGCGATCGCGGTGACATAGTGACCGAATTGTTCCTGGTGTTTGATGGCATGAAAAAGGCAGAAAAGGAACCCACTTTAAGGAGTAGAAATCACCTTTGCTTTTTGATATGCGTTGTTGTTTGACGCATTTATGCAGTCATCGCAGAGTTCGGTAAATCACTGGAAATGCTTAATAGCACAATTGAATCATTCCAAAACCTGCAGCGTGTGCTAAGTTTTTTTTTTAAAAATTGCACAGTTTCGTAAAAATAGGTATTTAGACCATTAGGACTGAAAGATGTGATCGCAGTGCAATTTGAGGGCAGAAGTCGTTACAATAAAACTATCGAGCGCTGTTACATTTACGTCCGGCAGCGTTGTCTGGCCTCTTAACATGCACCGGCTTTAGGCAATGAGACACTTGTCGACTATTACCACCACGGTTGCATTGCAATTAGGTTGATGAAAGTCCGAGTCCAAGTTTAATTTAAATCATCTCTAATATTTTGACTATAGCATCGTCAGTAGCCAAGCCTAGCTACTTCCGCCGACTTGTGTGCATATAGCTCAGGACACAACAGGAAAGTCTGCTGCTCGTAGTGATGTTGCGGGGTGAAAAACTCACATCATTTACGCCACGTAGCATAGGTGTGGGTGTAAGCCAAATACCGCGCCACCATTGTAAATTACTGAGGAAAAATCCATAGTTAAGTACACAACTGAAGCAATATAATTTGTACCCGTGTTGTCAGTGCGTTTGCATTTTTTTGTTTTAGTACGTGAGGCTGAACTACGAGACACCTCCAGAGACTGTGGTGCAGCTGCTGCTGCAGGAGTGGCGTCTGCCCATACCCAGTCTGATCATCTCGATGCTAGGGGGTCTGGCCAACGCATCGCTTCGGGCTAGGTTGGGCTTCGTGGTGAAGCGGGGCCTGCTGCGAGCAGCCAAAACTACGGATGCGTGGGTCATCACCGACGGTCTGGATACTGGTAAGTGCATCGTTCGGATGACTGTCAAGCTGACTTTTCAATCAACTAGCCAGCTGCCTGTTTACTCACGGCTAATTTTATCAATCTGTGGCATCAGCTGCCCCTCGTTTACTTTAGCCATCTGTTGGGTGATTGCCTTGAAAAGCCAAGAAGTGACGGCAGTAAATAAGGATTTAATTGTTAAGTCTGATATTGACCTTAGCGTTGAGGACGTTGGCACGATTCACTTTATTAATGTCATTCAAAGTGTCCAGATGATTTACGGAAGTTCAGGAGTCGAGAAAGTCAGACAAAGTGTTAGCGCCATTAATGCGCTTGGTGGAAGTAAGTGTTCACCATGACGATTGGCGAATGAGATTGAAGGCCTTATTTTCTGCTTGGTATTCAGAAGACTATCCATAAGGATTTTTCGAATCTGGCTAAAACCAAAGTAAGCTCCTTCATGTGCATATACTGACCGGCGAACTCAGGAGGCTTGAACAACTGAGGGTCAAGCCATTAAAGTAGCTTTTCTCCGAGTGTTGTCACGTCAACCACCCAACTTTTCCAGCAAATTCGCTAACTTTTACGCTTCCGATTAACACTCTAATGATTTGTTTGTAAGTTTAGCCAAATATCGATGCATTCAAAACTAGAGGCAGTTTGAGTTTGCTCCGATGAGGTTTCATTAAGAGATTCTGGCATTCTAGTCGTTGTTTTGATGCATGATATAACTCTTGGATTCTAGCACCGCACCACAACGCAGAAGAGGAAAGCAGTAACATGTGATGTTTGGAGTAAAGGCACTTTCAAAATCGAGTGACATTTGGTGGGAGCAGCGTAGCAGTCAACGAAATTGAAGAGAAATTGACCATGGCAGTCCAAGTGCACACTAACGTAATTGACATGAGTGGAATGCATGACATGGCAGTTTGCGTGACACCCATGTGGTAGACTGAGCAGGGCAGCGGAGACTGCTGTAGGCAGGCAAATAATTTAATGCGCTAAATCAGGAATTGCCGAACTGTGGTAGATGGTGAAGTCGAGGCCGAATTTTGACAAAATAAATTCCTGTCATCCCTCTGTCTTGTTAGAATCAGTGGTCTTGTACTGATGCCCTCTTCTTGTGAGTTTCTTACAAGTTTATTTTTATAGTAAATGTCAGATTTTGGCACTCATTCACTAGAGAATCCTTCATTGTAGTGCACTGCAGATCGAGTAGAAGTTTGAGAACATGGCTGGCGTGATTGATGTATTGGAAATAACCATGGGCACGCAGCCCTGTCTTTCGTCTATATTGGCTACTTTTGTTTCAACCACTTCTAAATTGATAGAGCGCTAGATAGTATGGTT
The DNA here is from genome assembly GCF_000524195.1 of Echinococcus granulosus. Classification (NCBI taxonomy): domain Eukaryota; kingdom Metazoa; phylum Platyhelminthes; class Cestoda; order Cyclophyllidea; family Taeniidae; genus Echinococcus; species Echinococcus granulosus. Next base: position 98,385 of record NW_020170548.1, on the reverse strand, counting down.
CTTTTCATCGCTAACAAAGTTGAAAGTCTTTATTATTGGGCTCCAATCCTGTTTTATTTTCCAACAAACAGAGATATTAGCTCCATAAAGTTTCGGAGAAATGTGACCAGAAGATATTGAGTGCTGCTGATAGGTGCGATTTCTCGAATGCATCCTACCAACTTTGTGTCTCACTTACCTGTGAAGAAGTCACGAGTCCCATGAATCTACTAAAAAACTTATCAGCGGTTCTGCAGTACTCTAAGTCTGAAAACAATGAAATCAACATGGACACAAAGCCGAGCAGTTGTATAAACCTTAGGCATGCGGCACCATTTACGTGTTCACTACCGGGCCTTTGAATTGACGCAATGGCCAAGTAAGGCAACTACCCCTTAATCATGAGCCACCCGCAGTGGTTTCAGTTATTTGAACGCAGCCGATCTAATTAGGGCATGATTTCTGCAACTATTTACATTCATTAACTGATAAAAACAATTCACGCGTTTAAGGCGCCGAGCTATCCTGCTAGGATTCATTTGTGTCTCGCAGAGAGCAAACGAGAAAACGTGATGGCGGCTTAGAGACTGCAGAACGTGCGGTGCAATGAACCGTCTCCTTCAAACACCTGTTAGTTGGATATATCAAACTGAAGATAGTCTACTAGCATATTTTGAGTTCACTCTGGGGGTTTCTTCAATTTCAGATTATGGGATAAATTTTGTGATTGTTCGTATCTATTTGGAGTCATTTTTTTAAATACCTGAACTAATCTCCCTACAAATTAACCTTGACGAAACTAAAATGACAGTTTTTGCGGTAAGTCACCTCGTCAAATGACTAATTCTGACGTTGTATGCGCAGCCCTTCCTTGCTACTCAATCGAAATGTAGCTTTGCTCAAGTACAGAGGTACTTTGTTTAATTGTGCAGCGATTGGGAACAACGACCATTAAGAAGATTTGACTGCTGTCACGGTAAAATAAAAGGTGAATTTGAGGTAATGTACGAAGGTTCCTTTGAGGAAAGCCAGGAGCATGCCCGCCTAAGTGACACCAGGCGTCTTAACGCCCTGCGCTACTGGAAGCTAATCAGGATCTAGTATTACCTCACGGCACTTCATACTGGATTCATTTCTTTCTTACATCGTTTTCTCTTCTTCGCTCCTACCACACTGCAGGCGTGACACGGCTCGTGGGCGAGGCACTGAGAGAGGAGGTGCACGTCCGGGGCTCCAAAATCGTCGTCATTGGTATCGCGCCCTGGGGTGCGGTGCAAGAGCGCAGCATGCTTATTGGTAAAAATGTAAGTCTTTTGCCTTCCCATTGCTCATCCTATCTTTCATTTACATTTGGGCAAATGCCTTACCTCAAACCCTTGACTCAGCACCCAAGGAAGGCAGGCATTATTGAGCCATTCATGAATAAATGTAGAGGAGCTTAAGTGCTCTGCATTTTGCACTGCCTTTCGATGAGCTTAGTGTTTAACTTGTACTTAGTTGGTGGCGTCATCATTTGAAGCCATAGCGCTTTAATGCACCTAAACTGGTGTTGTTGGAATTCCCCTCAAACTCTGAATAATCAAGCCACAAGCAAATGTATGTGCCGCACCAAATACATTCGATAAACTGCGAAACAATTTATTGCACACTGAGATTTGACTTTTTCTTAATGAAATAAAATAGACGCAAGTGACCAGTAAAGAAACGTGCTCCTGCTTGACGCTAAATTGGTTTGATTTGACTATTGTCTGTGTTTTGACCACAGCACGCCTGTCAGTATCACGCACAGGGCACGTTGGCGGGCAAGCAGGAGACAGCCCTGAACCCGCACCACAACTACTTCCTGTTGGCAGACAATGGGACATCGGGCAAATTCTCCTCCTCTGGAATCTGTCTTCGACGTCGACTTGAACAGTACCTCGCGCAGGAGCGTATTGGCCCACGCAAACTAGGTGAGTCACTCTACTCTCGACTTGCAACCGCGAAATGACGAAAGAATCCGGCATTGATTGCGTCAGTGACATATTTACTATATGAATGCTATGCACACATTATTTCGACAATCTCATGTATGCGTGACGCCTCCATTACTAACATCAGTCTGGCATCGCAAAATTATGACATCTGTTCTATTTTCTTTAGAGCATGTGAATGTTTGTTGCAGAGAATCGTTAAAAACAATTTAAATTTTAAATAATGATGCAAATGGAGAATATTCTTAGGCTGGGGGTATTTACATTGGCTAATCTTTGAGCAGCAGCTAAAATTGATGAAAAATTCATGGGGATGTGTGCCAGTTCGCCTGTGGTGGGTAGACTTCCCCCAAGACCATAATAGCGAACGCGTTGACTGTGTGATGGAATGAACTTGCTCTAGAAGGTTGTTGTCTAGAGTTAAAAGAAGGTGATCAAAGCCACCTGCTTTTTGACACTTTTGCCCCTAATTTCGTCGCACAGATAAAGTAAGGGCGATGTCTATCCACCTCTTCCACACCTTCCTTTCAAACTCACAACTTGTCACTTCCGTATTTTGGGCTTGGCTACACGCAACTCTCGCAAATTCATAGTAGCGTTGTAGCTGCAGGCACTGCTGCCAGCTCCCAATGTGATACCGTAAGTGACCCGACAGGCAACAATTCGACCTCAGTGAAAGTGTTTGAGATAACAGATTACGGTCTATGATTCCTAAATTGCCCTGTTTCTTCAAACTGCAATAGCTTTATCTATTTTTTGACTGTAGTGCTGAAAATTGTCCGAAAGCAGTTACTGTTACCTATTTCTGATTTTCTGCTAAGCAGGTGCCTTGAAATCCACTGTTCATAGCTCTCTCTTTCCACTAGCTGATGATGGATATTCATCAGCATCGTGTTGATTTTAAGGTCTAAAGTCTCAACAACGGAACCATTGATACCATTTCCACTGATATTAAATGGGCTAATGATTCCTCTTGTGGCAACTTTTGAATTGACCTCATGTGTACTTATAGGAATTTCTAACCATAATCTTCAGAATTTGAAATGCCCCACTGATGCTAAGATTTCTGGGTGTTAAATGTCGGATTTTGCCAATTGCTTGCTAGCGTATGGGAACTTTAAAAGAGTAAGAAAGTGTGCGGGCGCAAGTACAACTCGTAGAGTGTAGACGCGTTCTACTCTGCTGATATGGTATTCTTTGTTGAATTCTGCCACCACTATTCTCCGTGGAAAGATCTCATGCAGTGCCCCAGGACGGAAGAGTGATAGAGGCGCATCGATATCTTCCTCCTCCGTATTTCCCTGATAACTATCATAGGCGATGATTGCCACCTTATGATTGCATGCAACATAGACAATTTGGAGATAAAAGTGAGACTGATGTGGCTAGGATTAAGTTTTCAAGGTATCTGGAAATAAATATGATTACAGAAGTGGAATTAGTGGCAAGCTTGCATCTAGGTGTCAAAATTCGAGATTGTAATTCTAGTTGTTTTGCCTGACAAAATCTTTTAAGAAGACTTCTGCTTTAACTTATTAATGTACTTGGTTATCTTCGTACAGTTGTTAATCTTTCTGCAGTGGCATTAAGTTGGATAGAAGATAAACCCAGCTTTAGATGCAATGCACAACTAGCATAAATGGCTGAATGAATTTCTCTTGGAACTCCGAGGTTTTGCTTTTCACCCAGTTTTCAGCCGTTTACCCGTTAGATCATTTGTGCATCTTAAGTTGACCCAACTCACGCGGTTAGCACGCGTGGTACGAGGATCGCGATGGAGAATCGGCTTTCACGATCCAGATGCTATTTTTGCTTTAATAAGATAGAAATTTTGACTAGTTGTTTGCCATTTCAACGATTGATCAAGAGCCAATAATTCATTTATCCTCAGACTACGAGCCTTCCACGCAAAGCAGCCTGTACGAAATGCTCTTTGCTAGAGTTCGTTATCAGGATATTGACAAATAACAAATTGAACAGATTTGTGATGCTTGGAAAATGCGGCAAAAGTGTTAAGCACACAATTGCTGCAAAGGTTAATTATTCACATGACAACATTTACTCGTTTGTTCGCTACAGACGGTCTCAAATCGCGAGTGCCAGTGGTAGGTGTGCTGATAGAAGGTGGGGTCCAGACCTTCCGCAGAGTCTTTGAACTCCTCACTGGTAGCATCCCCGTTCCCGTGGTCATCTGCGATGGCTCCGGACGCGCTGCGGACCTCCTTGCCTTCATGTGCCGACATGTTGGACCTGATGGGTCAGTGATTTGGTCTCTGTCACAATTTCTCCTCTCCTAGGCTGGCGTTCTCATGTACTGCTCAACTCTTACAAGAGTGAGGCCTTCTGTGATCAATTTTCCTAGTGACCCTCTCTATCCTTTGACGCCTGCATTCTTTTCGTCTTCATCACCATCTTCTCTTTCTTCTTCTAAATCAGTTTCCCCCTTTCCTTCCCGCTCTCTGGATGTTAAAAAAGACTAGCATCTGCTATTTCACATACTCTTGATGGGTTTTAAGGAAGTCCTGGCTAATCATACCTTCTTGGTAACCATTCACAATTCCTTCCATCCAGTGATTTTTTTACTAATTTCTTCTTGTTCCAGGCCCGCTTCTTCTGCCTTGAAGGTAATGATTCTGCGTTTCTGCACTCACGGTAAAGACGAGTCTATTAGACGCTCTGTCTAGCTCTTTCGCATGGCCGAACCGTTGAGAAGTTTTCATGTTTTCGGAACTCCTGAAGCGGCCTCCTTATTTTCCCATATTCCCCACTGCTCCAGTTAATCTTCGTGGGGGCTGTGAATAGAGAATAAGTTAATTTTACCACCTCTTCTCAATAGACCTTGTCGTCTACTTTGCTCATTATCCAACAACTTTACAATTCTGAACTGATAAAATCAAACACTCTGTGTACCCACTCATTTAGCCGGCTGCCTCACCCTCTCCGGTTCTCTACTCCTTCGTTTAACAGTAGCAACATTCAGCCCCACCCCCTCCATTGCATCAGATAATCCAATCGTTTCTTTCATCTATCAGCATTGTTAAGAAGTCTTTTCGCATTGACATGGTTCCTGAAGTCATCTCTGCAGTTTTAGAACTGTTGACGTTAATTGATCAGTCCGTGCTTGAGACCTGCTTTTATTCAAAATCATGGCCAGAGGATGAGCTCATTTTGCATTAGCATTCTCGATGAGTGGACTCATTTCTACACAGCACTGCTTTTGTTCTGGTACCAGAAGCAAAGCTGCTTGCATTGCATTCAGTTGGATTTTAACTCTACTTGCCTATTCTACTGGTGGTAAAGTAATCTTTGAAATTCGTTATGTCACTCCTTTGATAAATGGATGAATGGATAAATCTGGGCACGCCTCACAAATATGTCCCAGCTTATTGTCAGGTCTTAATGCTGCCCTGTCAAGGAAATTGTAATAAATTGAGAGAGACATGTGGTAAACTAATTTTTAGTAGTAATTTTCCTTTGCTGCAGAGACCTGGTACCAAATCTACGAAGAGCGATGATTGCCAGCATTGAAAAAACCTTCCAGTTAGGAAATGACATGGCGGAAAGTGTCTACTCGGACATGAATTTGTGTATGAAGTTTTGTCACCTCGTAAGTCATTCCTTTTCCATTCAGATAAAACTGAATGATATTTCAGCTGATGCCTACCACAACGAGATCGTACGTGCATTTTACAGTTAGGCATTACGTTTAGTCAAGCTCAACGGTGACTTCCAATGCGTGTTGATATTCAAATGGATTATTTAAGATGAGAAATGTTTCCAGGAGGACAACAATGTCCGTATTGGAGCATTTACAGGTCATTTTTATTGAAGAGACGGAGGCGCCTAATCGCAGATAGTATAATGAAAGCTGTACATACTATTGAAGAGAAAGTGAGTGCGTAAACCGACACGTAGACCCCAGAGCATTGTTTTCTCAGAACATAGTTGAACTCGCGCAGGTGTCCTACTGAGCTTTCAAAAAGACGGCGAATAAGTGCAAAATTTTTAGGATCGATGGGAAGAAGATTATTGAAAAGTGCTACCACCTCTATAAAAGTCAACTGTAAATGCTTGTGCCTTTAACAGAGGTTTTGCTTTGGCACACTTAAAAATTATCTGATCAAAGCTGTCCCCATGACTACGGAAAAGAAAGTGCAACAACTGCTGCTGCGTTGAGATTTATGCAACCATTCCTGCTGAACCAATCAACTTCTTTGTAATTAATAGCACTTTCGGCAAATTTCGTATTGTGACAGGGGAACGAAAATGGCTCGTAAATTAGTCCGCATCAACTGGAAGTGTGATATAGTAGATAGCAAGATCAAAGCCATTCATAATCGACATGGGGTCATAACGCAATGGAAGAAGGACTCTTGGGCAATGTAGCCATTGAGTGATACCCTCAAGGTGTAATTTCTTGCAAAGTGTAAGAAGGAAATGCATATTAATTCGGATCCCCGTTAAATGGGTAGACTTGTGGTGTCAAATGTTAACCAAATCAATTAGTGCTTTGGACTGGCCTATTTCAAGAGAAGGGCTGTGTTGACTGCGTTAGGAGAGTTACTCAGTTTCAGTTGACAAAAATGAAAAAAGCAGTAATAATACTTAGAAGTAAAGCAACAGTCTATCTAACGATAAAATGGATCTCAGAAATGTCAAGTGTTGGTAAGAGCTAGTTTAGTTTTTAAAAGTAGTATCTTATCCATTGTTTTCATTTCCGACACGATGGGAGTAGGCACTCTCTTTAGCGTACCAGATTAGCACTATAATTTGTGTTCTTTTTCGCTTGCAAGAGTGAAATTTCGTTAGCCTCTCATATTTTTTTGTTTGCATAAATATTCAGATGAGCGTCTTTCGGATGGGAGATGGAGCCTCGGACGAAATTGATTTGACTATTCTAACTGCACTGCTTCAGGGTGAGTCCAAAGCTTTGCTCTTTCGCATGCGCAACGTAGGAGTTTGTAAATGGCTTTTTCGTGGTTTAGATAAATACCAAATCTGTAACAGGGGCACCCGATTTGATTCAATTCTCACTCTCTTCTGAACGTCATCTTTTGTTGCCACCTCTTCCTTAAAGTCATTGGTTGGCTATTGGGGTAGTAGGTAGTTGTTATTTAATGAAATATACGGACTGGATCTGGGCTAGACCCATGGATTTTGCTGGTGTTCATTCCATCACTTTAGTCCTCAGGAATAAATGCTCATGACATTTACGCTACTCACAGCTTCAAGCGTCACGACCAGTGCCATGCCTCCTCAAGTAGGTCGTTCGTCGCTTAAGGAAGGATGATGTTTACCTGACCAATCAACCACCCTCTTATTCAATTAATCCAACTGTCACCATTCGATCGAATTCTTTGGTTGGCAATAATCGTGGTACTCGATGAGAATTTAGCTTTTTTCTTACTTGTAGTAAAGGAATCAGTGGATATTCCAAATGTGTGCAGCACTTTCGAATAACTCGTAACGATGGAATTGACGGTAGAGCTATTTCTAGTGCCGTGCCAAGCAATCGAGAGTAGATCCAACATGCTGTTTTAGCAATAATGATGAGCCAACAGCTAAACCTGCATAAACATGTATCTATATGTAGATAGTGAACGCGGAATGAGAATGTGGAAAGAGTTAAGTGGTGCGTGAATCGGAGATCTTGCAGTTGTACAAGCTGGATTGTGAAGTTTCAAAGCATTCTCTCGAAGTGGGCAATGGTGTTCGAAATAAGCGAGATATCGTCATCTTGGTGAGGGTCGAAGCAACACTATCAACTCGGGTACTTTTCGTCTGGTAGATCCACAGTACCAATCAGGAACCTTGCTAAGCTCCAAGGAAAGAAGCGAGAGGCAAATTGGGGCACCTAAATTGAGTCACTGAAATTTATTTATTTGCTGAATTTCGTGGAATGGTTCTATAAGGGACTGGATTGAGGTCTCCCTTTTCTCCTCTGTCTCAGCTCCCGGACAGGACCTGAAGCCGCTGGACCGGCTTTCACTCACCATGGCATGGGAACGTCCTGACATTGCGAGATCACAAATTCTTGTCAATGTTAATGACTGGTCGGTAAGTTGCCCATCCTTTTATCGCTGGCATAGGAGACGCCTGTATTGGTGGTATTGCCAGCGAACTGTAACGCTATTCTGACCAATAGGAACTTGGTATCTCATCTGGACACGGGCTGGTGCATTTGCAATGTCGGAATTGATAAGATTTGCAACTGACTACTCTGTCCCCAATCTTGGGGCACTAGTTCTTCGTAGTGAACTAGAAACCCTTTTAAGAAATGTGTTATTTGATCGAGCATCGGTATCAAACCCCATGTCTACACCGTACATTTCAATTATTCAACATTGTGATGGCGTTCCTGTTCTCAACTTTCTTTAAAGTCATTGCAGTAAATGTTGGGTACATAACGTTTCAGGCACGTGTTGACATGCAAAAGGTGTATTTCAGCCCCAGTCATGTTTCATTTTCCAGTGATAAATTGACAAGGAATGCTAGAAATTTAGGCCACTTTTCATTTTCTTGCCTCTTTTGTACAATCAACATGGTCGTTAATGATCTCTCCGTTTGATAGTTGCTAAAATTACCTCTTCACAGGGATCACATTTTTTAAACTGATCGCTTAAGCTCCGAAAAAAGTTGCATTTTTATTCAAATCTGATTACAAAGTGGACCAATGCATCTTTCAATTGTTATTTGGCTGTGCACATCCCTTCGTTTCTTACTCCCATAACTAACCATTGCCCGTGCATGCGTCCCCCTTAAAGACTGTCGAGGTAGTACGAGCTTTACATTGATCAAACTTCCATCAAATGCCAACTTTTCAACTAGAATAAGATCCTGGAAAATGCAATGACAAGCGCCCTTATTGACGATCGCTTGGAATTCGTGCAACTGCTACTGGAGAGGGGCTTGAATATCTACAAGTTTCTGACGGTTCGACGACTGGTAGAGCTCTATAACAAATGTACCACGGGAATGAACAACTTTATCAGGCTTCACCTTAAGATATCAGATTGCGCCAGTTCGGTAGGTTTTATAGGACTGCTTTGCATGTAACACAGCTCATGAGTTATCTCTGAATACCAAATGAGGCATAACATTTAAAATGATAGTTTAATAATTGACTAGCAGAGTGAAGGGAAGGATGAGTAAATCGAAGTGGTAGAGCTTCATGCCAACATAATAACGAGTGATTGGTAAGACACTGAGAAAGCCAGTGCTAGGGCAAATGTTAAAAGTGAACACCCGAGGCCTATAAATCTGTATGAATTTGCGATCGCGATGAAAAATAAACAAATTCTCGCTACAATTCACCTCTTTGTCAATGACAACTTTTAAGCAAATATAATCGGGCCGTTCACAGGTCCGTTCTGCCCAATAAGTTTCTTTAGAACTTTATTGCGCGTCCTCTTGATGAGTTCGACATGAGTTACTTTGCATCCTTTACACCAATACGGTGTTTTGTATACTTCTGGAGGCATACGTTTGTCTCAACCCTCTAGACTCACACTCTTCCCCTACACCTACTCTACGTAGCATGTTAGAACCCTATTTTTCATCCTCACTCCAGGTAAGATTGGCAACCCTGCCATGCCTGATTGCAAGATCGGTCGGCTTGCCGGACGGGGTTAGTCGCGTCACACATTGGCTGCAACCGATCATCAATACCCTTACCTAAATTTTCACATTTTCAAAACACAAGTGAGGAAACTTCTAGCTCCTTACGCTGTCTCATGGGTACAGTGTGCACTGGATACCATTCTCTTCGTGATTTCGTCTGCTGAGAGCCAGAATAAGCCTAACTTTCCAATTAGTTTGCCATACCTTGATTGTGCAAAAAGTGGTTTATTATAATAAGAGGGGAACAAAAAGGGGCGGCAACGTTGAGAGAGGCAAAAGGTTGTAGACTCAATTGCGGTACGGCCTTGACGCAAGGACTCTGGTACAGTTGCTTTCAAATGTTTCGAGTTTTCGCAAAGCGTGAGATTATCACAAAGCGATTCGTGATATCTCGTTAATTGGTCCTACGAAAAATTAGTTCTAAATATTGTCAAGGTAAATTAACACGCTTTGCCGGGCGTTGATTTTGGACTACTTGTCTCAACCGCAATGTGTACGCTTCATGCACCTAACCCGAAATAAGTTGGCCTATTCAAGTGAAAAGTATCGCCTAAATACAGAGCAATCTGGTAAATTATGAGCTGTTTAATAAGAAGCATAAAATGCGAGAATGTCCTCAAAGTATTTCATTCACTGAATTAATCACCATTCCAATTCATCACTTATATTAAATAGGACACAGACTTGCCGTGCACTCTAATGGCATCAAGTGCTCTGCTATCAGAGGCCAAATACAGCTGCTTCCATCTCAGTTTTATTTTACACTTGTCTCTTTCGTTTCACTGATCATAATGTGTTTTTTACAATGGGAACAAAGTGTGACAGCCATTGCTTGGAAAGATCGTTGAGGGGGTGTGGAGGGCGATGATGAGGATGGGACACTAGTTTCCTTCTATTCTCATATGATGTGTGAGATCCTCCCATTGAATTACTTTAATGTGCTCATAAGGCCACATAGTCCACTATCGCGCATGCTCAAGAATGTAGGGCCTTGCTGAAGGTGTTGCAGCATCCATCTTTGTGTGCTTCATCAATGGAGGCAAATTGTTGAATCAGATTTCGGACAATGGGTTCTCTTATCGCATAACTGCTCGCCTTTTTGTAAATGCTCTGAATAATGTTTGACAAGAGTTAGACTCTGCTTGTAAAGTGGACGGGGTCAAACCACACCCATCAGGTTCATCCGATATTTTGTAATGTGGAGGTGGGTTGAAAATGAGGAGAAAGTAGCAGAGGGCGCATTGAAGGGTGTCTATGCTTTGTGAATCATTCAAACTATCGTTTTGAGGGATCAAAAGATCTCCACAATTCGGGCTAAACTAAATCCACTTAGCTAATCTTGGCAAAGACCGTCTTGATTTGTTCGCTCATCCATGTCAAATTCTATTACTAACTTTTGATTCGGGGAAAATTTCCACTTAAAATAGCGTTTTGCATTACGTATAATTCATGGAAGGCATTAAGACAATTTAGCCTTGTTATTATGCCT
>NW_020170548.1:59355-87224 GCF_000524195.1 Echinococcus granulosus | reverse complement strand
GTGGCAATATAAAAGTCCGTCCATAACGCTTGTAATTAGTAGCCTCTTTGGATTAAATAGGCGGCAAGTGAGCATTGCACCATAGTGTTGCCTCATTCTCAAACTAATCAAGCTATATTTGCTGTCTGATTAAATCATTTCTGAATATCTTATAATGCTGCATCAAAAGTTGCAACGTAATTAGCTGTAATTGAAGTAATTTCCCGTGAGTTGTAGAGCGAAGCTCTTCAATCAATCGGTGGAATGTTGGAGAAGGTGATCGGAAATGGATATCAGCACGCATATCGCTCAGAGAATCCCTATGGGTTTCTTACAGAGGAAGGGGTCAGTTGAGCTTGATTTTGAAGTATATAGACCTGAAAGTAGACGGTCAAATGTTTTTTGATGAGAAAGGAGAAACGCCGCAAATTTTCTTAAAATAAAATTACTGGTTCCGAAACCGACTGCAGCGACGTGGTACCGACAGGGCCTGCTTCCGCTATCCCTACACCGAACTGCTGCAGTGGGCTCTCCTCACCTCCCACTTCTCTTTGGCTCAATTCATGGTATTGTCGGGTGAGGAGGCGATCGCTAAGGTAAACAGTCCTTAGACTTTCTTTTTCTGTTTTGCTGTCTGAACATCCACCCACATGTCCCAGATCTACCCATTCATCCAGCTATTTGAGGTCACAAAATACTGTTATTATTTCAGAAAGATATCATCTCAGATATATCTTCGTCTGTATTTGTCTTGAGACCTTGGTATTGTGTTGCATAGTATAGAGGAAAAAGATCGGTGTGCTTAGGTTTGAAAGGTTTTATTCATGTAGATTCGTTACCAGTCATATAATTTCTTGCTAGTAGCGTAATCCAACACCGTTTATTTCACCCTTTCTAGGCTTTGCTTTCTGTGCGGATCCTCCGTGGCATGCGCAAATTGATGGACGCGGAGGTGGGAACAGAACTTATAAAGGTTGTTTACGCTCAGGAAAAGTAAGTCCTCTCCTTCTTAGCAGTCTAGTTCAAGCCTTAGTGCAAATAACTTTACTACTAAAAGTGATTGCTGAGTTAGAAGACTTACATGTGTAGGGTAATTACTGCTTCTCTGTGTAGTTGTTTCGCCTGGAAATAGTTTCCACTGGTAGTCAACACCGTGATATTAAGGAGTCGATCATAGTATGCATGATCTGGATGCTCTTTTGAATTTGGTATGTGCTTTTCGGCTTAACCTGTGGAGCAATATGAGGGAATGTGGAAATTAAAACTTTTAATACTGGGGTGGGAAAGGTCTGATGTGAATATCCCTTCAGTGAATGTCCCCGAAATTTGAATGGTATTGTATTGTATTGTAAGTGATGGTAAGACACAAAAGCTAGCATTGTAGTACGATTCCTTTTTCCCACCCACTCAATTGGGTCTCAAGAGACTTTGAGAACCTGGCGGTAGAGTTACAAGAACAATGTTACCGTCAAGACTCTGCTCAGGCGCGTCGCCTGCTGACATATGAGCGGTGCAACTTCTCTCGCAACACATGTCTCTCTCTGGCATACATGTGCGAGTCCAAGTCCTTCATTGCACACCCTTGTGCACAGACCATTCTCTCTGACCTTTGGTACGGTGGACTACGCGAGGATCGCTTTATCTCGGCGAAAATTATGCTTATTCTACTCGGTCTCTCGATGCCGCCACTGTATCCACTCATTGCGCTCTGCTTTGCTCCATTTGCATCAAACTTCCTGGAATTTAAGACAACAACATCATCGCCGTCGTCGTCTAGACGCTCTTCTTTATCAAGGTAGTTATTTTGGTCTATGCTGAGTTGTAGGACTGGTACCCCTGGTGGTGGGTTATTCATCGTGTTTAGCCATGATGCCATAGGTATTGGTCTGAAAAGACCCCTTCTACTTTGTTGACTTTGGTGACCATATGGGTATGAATTTGGAAAAGAAACCGGCTTACTTAGCTAATTTTGTTCTGCACCAATTTTTCAATACTCATATGCCTTTAGAGGAGCGGGTCCCTCGGATCACATCTAATTGGGAATAGACTCATATGCAAATACCCTAGCCCATTCAGCATATTCGCTAACTCAGTCTTGGGTGGTTATTTCTGCCATTGTCCATTTCACGGACCCAAATATACTCTCAGGCTTAGTTTACTGGCGAAATTAGGCACATGTCCTGGTCTTTTAATCTGCTAACTCTACAAAACTCTGTTTTTTTAGGTGTTTTTTGCAATTAGGAGAAGATAGTCTACCATATTTCATCGTAAATATCTCAGTCCATAAATATTTTATCACAGATTGCCTGTCAACCACCAAACAACAATTTCCATCAGGCTAGAAATAATCTTCCGAAAAGAGTGTCTAAGATGTTCCACAAACCCAAACAACAAAGCTAACTGACTGCGGCCCTACGCAGAAGTATTGCAGGCAATAATTAAAAGTTCACCTATTCAGTTTCTGATGAGCAGTTTTTAAGGTCCATTCAATGGATGGCACATTTCCCACAAAAGTACCGCAGTATTGTTCCCTGACTACCATTTCTAAAGCTGCGGTATTTTTCCCCTGGGTATCAGAATTTTGAACCCCAGGCAACAGCTACCACCAGTGTTGTCTTAAGCAAACTTTATTGCGATGCGTGATCCACCGTTAAGGTTGTCACAATGATTTACAGCATTTATGAAGTGGGATGGAATAATAGATACAGTAAAAGCGGCTTATAGCTCTTCATTAGGTATAAGCATATTAGCAACATCTTTTTGGAACTACCTCTCACCCTCGACTATCACATTTTTCCAATTCAACCATCACATTGTGAAGTAATATTTGTGTGATGAGCTGATCTTGATTACGAGGAAATAGCGGGACGCATAGATGTGTTAAATCAGCTCGTATGAGCTTTGTGAGCTTTGAGTTCCCATGCAATCCTTATCAGCAGATCCACGATCATAGAAGGGCGGCACAAGACCCATAATTTGAAGTACAACCGGCCTTGATTACATAATGCGATGTTAGCTTGCATAACTTTAGCCGGCCCCTCAGATTAATTGGCCTGTAAATCTAATGACGAATGCACGCCAAGCTCAGCATTTGCACATCACGCCGTGTCTTGCCCATTTCAGTTCCAACATCAAGGATGACGAGGGGACACAGCCTCAACGCACCACGTCTGGGCCTTTGTGGAGAAATCGATTCTTCCAGGTGAGCCTTTCCAAAATATGCTTTAAAGCATCCAACTTGCCCATGAGGATCGTTTTTTCCTGTTGCTTTGTAAGCCATAGCAGCTCGTCCCTATTAGCCAGCTTCTGTCGCACCAGAGCTCTGGCTTTTAGCTGTCTATTTTGCATGAATTTTGAGCATTAGAAATTTTACTGATGATTCATTTTAGAAAAGATGTCTGCTAAGGCAGGACACTTTTGTTGGTAACAGCAGCAAGGTCTCCATGAGACAAAATCGGAATTATAATTTTGAATCGCTACACATTAACAAAGGAAAGCGTTACTCATTAACCAAAGTGCAATGTTAGTTTTTCTGTTGAGCAGTAAAAGACGGAGGAAAGTCAGTCCTTATGGGAAAAAGGGGAAATGCAATGAGCTGGAGAAGAGAGCTTGAAGCTCGTGAGTGCAGTGATTATTCCCCATACCGCTTTATCAATGTATATTTCGGTGTAAGTACTACTGCTTAAAAAGTGAGGAAACAAACTAAGAGGTTTCATTAGCGTTTACAACGATGAAAACTGAAATTGAGGATACATATGCTTTGCTATCGACCCACAGGAGGTCTGGAGATAGTGCGCGGGATTTGTAGCAGTTGTGTGGCACCTTGCCATGGGTAAGCAAACCCACCTTAAGCCTGGTAAAAAGAGATTGCGTCTCCTTAGACAGTTTATTAGCATCCTCTTGCTATTCTTTGCAGGACGAGGTCGGGATTGTGGAGAACAAGTCCCACCACACCGTATTATTGGACAAGGTCTCCATTTTGGGCAAGGACCACAACATCAGTGCTTCAAGTTCCTCGCTAAATGAGAATGGAGGTGAGCGCCACTTATTGCCAACAAAGGGTGAATTGCTTGCTTTCTCGTTGTTCCACTTTGGAGAGTCAGATTTCTGGCAATAGAAGAGTGGGCTGATTAGCCTTGGCTTAGTTTAGTTGTAGAGTTGATCCAAGTGCACGTTCTCTCCCACTCTGTCTGCATCTGGTTTAAACCTTTCTCAAAGCCGATATTTAAAGTAGAATTGCCAGTTAAATATTTGCGCCTTAAAACTCACGCATAGCATGCACATTCTTGAAGCAGTGAAGTCCTCATTACTATTCCCTTATATGCAACCCCTTTCATAATACGCGGATCCACATACTTTCAATTATTGCATGTTTTTACGTGCCCTTCTGCAAGCCAGTAATGCTTTTCTCATTCCCGCTACCTTTAATGGCGCTTCCACAAATTCACCGTAGAATAAGTTTGCTTTTAAACCACAAATTACCTAGCTCTTCTGAGTTTCAACTTTGTCTGAATACGAAATGTCATTAACATTGGTTTAATTGGATCTTGCATGTACGTCGTACCATCAGTAGCGGCACCCATCCCTAGAAATCGTGAGGGAATAAACCAAGAGGATGTTTCCGTGTACATTAGTAGCAATGTGTACTATCAGGTTCTGTTCTGACATCAGGGATAGTCAAACCCAGTCTTTTGCAGCTTGGTGCTGGTGATTCATGAAATCCATGTCTCTGTTTATTGGATAACATGCATCTACGCAACTCTAAAATAAAATCCGAGTGTCACGTGAATTATTGGTTTTCTCTTTCGTATCTACCTAAAATCCAACTAGGTAATGGAAATGAAGGTATCTCTGTTGGGAGATGTTTGTACTTAGCAATGCCATTTAGGCTTCAGGAGACTACCATGCTAGACAAAAAAGGAGAGGGTCCACTTCACCATCTAAGACGTAAAAGAAAATGAACCCTAGTTTAGTGGTTCCGGTGAATGTAATCTGTGACTTTGTGCGAAGCATTGGCAACATCGCATTCTTTTCGCATACATCCACGCTTAATTTAAATGACAGAGTGTAAAGTCAGCGTGACGCCGTAAAGGAATGGAGAAAATGAATAAACAAAGTAGAACAATTAAATTTTTGAGGAATGAGCAAGACGCCCTTCAAAATTGCTATCGTTGATCCAGGGAACTAACGATAGATCAACAAATCCCAATAACTCTAGGCCTAGTGATTTTTCTTGCCTCTGTTAAAACAATGTAAATAACAGAGGGGTTTGATTGATAGGGCGTTTGATCGTTCAGTACAAACTGTTTTTTAAGACAGGAGCGCTGTTCCACAACAGCAGGTCGAGAATACACAACAAAGCGTACCACCGGAAGCCGAGAATCTCGTATCAGGGGTCGAACAGCCGCCCCAAAAGCACACCCGCGTACGCATCTGCAGATCCATGGATGACCTTGGAGTCATTGCAATGAGGGAAGAGGAGGTTCAAATTCGTCATCACAGACCACGTCAACTTTTGCTAAACTTGACACAGACCTCCCAAGCCCTTCGCTACTCTTGTCCTACCAACCTGGATTTCGCGACAGCGCGGGCGGCCCCGGGGAACTCACGGTACGAATTGCCTTTCCTTCATTATCTTTCTCCTCCACCTGATTAGAAGAATCAATCGCGTGTAATCTCGTCCTGTCTTGTATTAGGTTAAGCGTAATCTCTGGGGACAGCAAGCCGCCCTTGCCACCTAAGAGTCAGCCCTCGGAGACGCGATTAGCACTCCCTGTAGCGCCAGTGCCATTGCAGAGTCCGAGTGAAGGCTTGAATGGGGAGGCGAGGATTGCCGCTTACGACACCTACTACCCCAACGGTGGCTGTGGTGATTATGCTGATGTGCGTTTGAAGCAGCATCAACTGTCTTGGGGCACAAAGGTGTACAAGTTCTTCTCAGCACCCGTGACTCGATACTATCTCCATGTGGTGAGTGTTCATGCTTATGCACGATGATCGTGGGAGGCACTCATACCCATCGCCTACTTCCACGGCATCATTCTCATATTTATACAATTTCTTGGTTCTATGTTTATTTGTTTTGCTAGCCTTCTTCACACTAAATTCCCTTGCATAAATATTCTCTCTCCCCTAATCAAATCGACATTTTCGTCATATTTCATGGACCAATACAAGTCTGTTCCGATTTGATCAACCTTTCTCTCCACCATTCGTAAGTTTCTGATGAGCCACTACTCAAAAGGCCGTAAACAATTTTTCTTTGATTCTGACTTTTGTTCATGTAACTTGCCATTTTTGTCGAGTGTCAGACTTCAATAAGGAGCTTTATTGAGAGTGACTTGGTCGGCGTATCACTATAGACTCTATAATGGAATGTGACCACCTAATCTCCATAGGCAGATAAATCTGTTATAGTCAAGTAAGGCAATATTGCCTTCTATATTTTCGCATAGAAATTAAAATCTCTGGGACAAAGATCATTGCTTCTATCAGAATTTGGTCTATGGCATTTCCTGCACTCTATTTCTAGGTGCCTTATAGTCGATCTTTTCTGCATCCTTTTACCACGATTGATTCATTGTTGAGAGACAATACTACCACAATGGCATGTTTGTTGTTTTCGGCCTAGATACTCTACCTGATCTTCCTGCTCTTGTTCCTCCGCTACTGCCTTATCTGCGTGCCCTACCAGTCGCTGAATGCCTTCGAGGCGTACATCTACCTCCACATCCTCACTCACGCTATCGATCAATTTATAAGGGTGAGTTGCCTTTCTTTTGCGTTGCTAGCAGCCCTAAGTACTCTTATTGTTATGACCGAGTTTTGTCCCCCGACAACTGCAGAGGACAGATTCGTCTATTAGCACAAGTGCCATGATTAAGGGAAGAATCGAGACTCGCATAATCACTACAAATGTCATTATGTTAATGCAATGCTTGTTTTATTTGGAGTTCTATCCTTGATGCTTTCTGTGGTCATACGATCTTGTGGCTGCCAGAAGGCTTTGAACGAATCGCAATTGGCTACGAAGCACCACCACAATAGGATGCTTTTTATTTCCTTGTTATTGAAGTGCGATGTCGATATGAACACAATCCCTAAACATCACGTCCGCTGTTGAGTGATAACTATACCAGGAAGGGAGAACAATTTGAAAGTGGTGTTAAAGGATATAAAATGCTTTGCAGCGGACACACTCATTAATCCGATCGCACTTCATGGACAGTTCATAAAACAGCAAACCAGGTTGCTAAGCAGAATGGGGTCTCAAATTAGGCGGGCATTCTTACCATTTCAAATTACCACTTCGTTACAGCAAAGTAGGAAGTTGTCGAGTCTTCAAACAGAATTTAACTTTGCCATCGAAATAGATTCCGCTCTGGATTATTCTGATTAGTTTATTTCTAGTCTAATTTGAAGATAAGACATTATGCAGAACTGGGAGTTGGGCTACTTGGCGAATGTCAGGGTGATTTCAACACCTCTTCTGTCGTGGGTCTCAGCAGATTCCGTATCTACAGCAGCCACCTCAATTTTAATCACTCCTTCTGGAATGGGCCAACTGACGCGATCGCCACCTTAGTATCTGAGTTACTCCAGTCGACATTGTTAAGCATACGAGGTCTGGAAGTAGCTTCACTACGACCTCACATAGATGAATGCCGAACCGGTGAAGACTGGGACGAACTTCGTATAGAAATCATGAATCACCTCTTCACCCACAGGTGACGGTTGCCAGTAATGCTAGACTCGAGCTTATTTCACGGACAGCCTGGGAAAGCCTACCAATAGTGTAATACAGAAGTGTTTATCCATATATTATTGGAACAGATGACGAAATCGCCAGGCGGGAACTACCATAAGAAGATGCGGGTGCATTTGTCGTCCTTCTGGAACATCTATGACTTCTTGCTTAGCTTCTTCTCCGTCCTCGGGGTGATTGTACGCATGGTGGGTCTTCAAAATCGCATCGTCTTTCTTTGGGGACGCAACATTCTCGTCTGCTGCTGTGCCTTCTGGTAAGTGCTTTGCTGAGTGTTTCTGCTTATTTCCTCGAAAATAGATTAACACCAACTTCCGACATGCACTGTATTACAATGAACACTTTGCGGCACTTATTTGGGACAAATCAGTAAGAGAAACTGTTAGTACACTTTATATAGCCGAGTTGATACTGTAAGAAGGGAGCTTCTGTGGTTGGTGTTTGAATGAATTGCATAACTGAATTATTTTCCATGCTTTATTAATAATAAGTAGTTTTGATAGTCTCAACTGTTGCATTTTCGCAAACATGATCTCTTACAATGGATTTTTGAGTAAACGCTGTTAAAATTTCCTGGTGTAAAATAATGTGCATATTTCGGCTTTAACTATTTGGGAATGTCTACAATCCAAGAATGGCATCGATACTCCGACCTCCTAGGAATTTCTTTTAAAAAGGCGAAGTTGCCCATGTCGTGTTGGATCCTCCAACCATCTAGAACACGCATCCACTTGCATGCTTTGGTTTTTTGGGAAGCTGGCAGTATAATGTGGGAACACTAACATGTAGTTATGTTCACTTTAATTTCAAAACCGTTCAAAATGACGCACTTAAGAATGGTAACCAGTCGTATGCTTTAGCATTCTAGTATAATGGGGAGGTATGCACATAACTTGCGTCGAGAGCACTCAGACTGCTGACGGTAAAGACCCCTAATCTAAAGTCCTTGCATCTTTTCCGTGCTCACACACAAGCAGCTCATAAACAACCATTTGAGTGGCTCCTATACGATGAAAATCATTGTCAGGTTTGGCTGTGTGCACTATTTTGTTTCTCCACTCGGAAAAAGAGACGGCATTGTTTTTGCACACCCATTTGATTATCTCATTTTCTTTTTCGAAGCGCATCCTTCTCAATATGCTATCGTTAACCTTTTTCTTGGTTAATAAGTTACCCCAATGTCATCGTTGATCATATGCTACTCGCTATTGGTGGTGATAGAGTCGTCGTGGATGGAAGTGGCACCTCGCCTACTTCAGTTATTCTTAATCGTGATACGCAATCACCCTGCCAACGTCACATCTGTTTCACTTTTTGGCCTCAACTTCTGCCAAATCGCCCAGCATCTTTTCCTTTGTAAGGCTCCCGAAAGAGTACTGCTTTGCTCAATCTAAACATGTAAGGGATTATTCGGCCTGATTTAGCAAAACACAGGGACTAGATCTGTTCCAGCTAATACATGTCTTATTCATTCTTTGCACAAAATATTCAAGGGCAATGAATAGACATTTGACCCAAGAATCCTGCATTTTGATAGGTTGATGAAATTCCTCGAGTTTATGAAAATTTGGCGCTTCTCGGGACCCTACATCTACGTCATTGTGAAGATGTTGAAGGCAATGATTCCACTTCTGAGCCTCGTCATTTTGCCTCTGGTGGCCTTTGGCACTATACGTGAAGGCATTATGGTGATGAATCGCACCCATGTCACTGCGGAAAGCATCAAGAACATCCTCTTGAAGCCTTACTTAATGCTCTACGGCGAGATCGTTGCTCCCGAAATTGATCGTGAGTGTTGCACCATGCTGGTTTTATTCACCTACCCTGCATGTAGACTAATGCACACTGGTGGAGGAGTTCATACACTTATGTGGCTATGGAGGCTAGGAATACTTTGGTAAAGCAAGGAAGCAGCAAGTAAAAACGTAGATGCTTTACCATTGATTTGATGGCCTATTGACAATTCAATAGAAATTGGTATTTTGCCTTAGAAAGGATGGCTTGATTGGCTACCTTACCATTTTTCTTTATTCTGCAGCCACGAACTGGGATGCAAACCTGGAGGAGACACCCCTCTATCAGATGGTGCCAGTTATGGGAGCTATCTACCTCCTCTATTCTATCGTTCTCATACTCAATGTCATCATTGCTGTCTTCAACAGCATCTATTCTAGTGTACTGGTACAATCAGAGCTTGTTTATAAGTACCTCCGCTACTCCATCATTATCGAATACGAGTCGAGACCTCTGCTCCCGCCACCCTTCATCATCATCTCTTGGATCTACGCAGCCTGTCGAGGCGTCTATAGGTAGACAGAATACATTACGATAGATACGCTTTATGCAGCCACTTTATTTGATTTTTTGATGCTCGCCTCTACGCAGACGTTGTCGAAAGCACCACCACCGCCTCTGTTTTTTACGATGCTCAAAGCGTTGTTGTCATTGTCGTCGAGATGTACGGAAGTGGTGCCGAAATATTTGCCATGGATGGTCTTCATCGTCAACTTCAGAGGTGCATTCCTCAGGCCCAGAGGACTCATTTGATGTTGGACAAATATTTGCGCCCAGTGCCGCTACATCCTCGTCAGGTCACCAGTCAGATGGTCTGAGTAAGTAACATGTCGATTGTTTTGGGATTAGCAATCTCGATGCTCATTTGCTGCTACATCACTGTGTAAGAACACCATCTATGTGTAAATGCCACTTAATTATGACGACTCTGCTTTTCCTACATCTTGCCAAGTGGATGCTTCGATGTTGCCCAGACATCGTCTTCTTCCAAGTTCAATCATTGATGACTTATTTTGGAAAAATAACTCAATGCTTGGTGTTGACTTCCAACTCCTGGATTGATTGCAGGCTAAAAAGGCCTTTCAAAAGCGTAATAAGAAGGATCTGCAGTTTGGTTTCCACTCACTGCTTGAACAGTTTAACACAGCACAGCCGTCTATTCGGGCTCATAATCATCTACCTGAAATATGCAAATAGCATTCAGTATTTACTGTTAGGGGGTCTAGCTTGCTATCCAGGGTCAATTTGGAAGTGAATGGTAGAAGGTTCTGACGGTGGTGGGTTCGCTATTGAGATTCAGTTCACTGTTCATGTGGTTCTTCGGTTTTGTTCTTTTAACGTAGTAGCCAACTAGTCGACTTCAGCGCCGACTTTGAAGAATCTCTGCAATAAGACCCGGCAAGAATTCGTTTGTGGCAACAGTTGTCTTTGTCCACATAGCAAGGAGCGTAAAGTATATTCACCTGCACCGCAGCTATTGGAAGCCTTTGAGTTATTCCTTAAGCAAATATCACGGAATAACCTGGTTGTAGTTATGCAGAAGAGAAGTAGGTCTTTGAGTGATGGAGAAAATGCCTTTTTGTAATTATGTTGTGTGTGGAATTAAATAAAATTTCTAGAAGTAAGTTACTCTGAATTTATACTTTGCTTCAATAATAGGCTAAGGTTAGTGTTCAAAGGATTTGATGTGCTGATAACTTGTTAATGGTGATAAAGCTTATTCACTTCGCTCTTATATTTAGCCTAGGATTGTAAAAATGGACCCGCAATTGTGCTGCTGCCTTTTTTGGAATCTTCTGTTTTACTTTTTAATATTTTACATGTTTTGATTGGCAT
Organism: Echinococcus granulosus; assembly: GCF_000524195.1. Taxonomy (NCBI): domain Eukaryota; kingdom Metazoa; phylum Platyhelminthes; class Cestoda; order Cyclophyllidea; family Taeniidae; genus Echinococcus; species Echinococcus granulosus. The sequence continues at coordinate 75,850 of NW_020170548.1, read as the reverse complement.
GAGGAGGTTAGCAGTAACTTGTAAGTACAAAAACCTTAATTTTGATTTTCCTCCTTACTATGCTTGTGACATATATGTTTTCATGGTATTCATAAACTGCGTTCTTTGGGAAAACTAACACAGAACTGGGTTATTTTGACATTTACAACTTGCATTTGCTTAGAATTTAAGTACTTACAAGCAGGCATGACAGCATTTTACCTTCAATTGCTCTATTTTACCCATTCTGCAGAACTCTTCCTGACATCGGTGGAGATCGAAGAACTGCACGACTTTGAAGAGGAATGCGTGGAGGACTACTGGCGGAGGAAGCAACGCAGTGAGATTAAACAGTCAGAATTGCAGCTCGAAAATATGAGTGTCAGGTGGGTTATTAACTGCGAAACCGCCCTACTTACGCCTTTAGTTAATATCCGGACAACTCTGATATGGAAGGATTCGTCAGTGTGGCAAAATCAGCTTAGAGCAGCTGGTTCATTTTGTTCCTTTAGTCAGATCATTCAACTCTGTCGGATCTTGAATTACTGTTACTACTCCTTACCAGGTTGGCAGGAATACAATACTGCCTGGACGAAGTGCAACTTCGACAACAAGATCCACGAGGCCAAATCCACTCACCGGAGGAGGTGCTTTCGTGTCTTGATGAATCTCAATCCCAGAAGGCCATCGTGAATGCACCAGCTGAGAAGACGGAGCCCAACTTGCAAGGTCAGTTCTCATCTTTTGACTATTGAGAGAAAAATCACCTTTTCTACTGGGAAAGGTGCTTCGAAATTCCCAAAAACCCAATGGGTACACAATCTGATGAGTGCTGATTAGCAGTCAGTCAAGTTGCCGGCTGCACTAGTAGGTTACACGTTCTGTATTGCATGCCAATAAAACAGTTTGCCATCTGTTTTCAGTTTACCAAAAGGATTAGCATTTTGCTCTGTAGCTCTCAGAGGATCCCTCCAAAGAATAAATCTAACGATTAGGAAGTCTAAAAGTAGCTTTACTGGTAGAATATGGGAGGGCTGAGGCTAGTAACACCAGAATGGTAGGAGCAGAACCCAATGTCGAAGTAGATGACCTCCAGGAAATTTAGGATAGCCCTTTTATCAATTCACAATATATTTGTGCGGCGTATTTGAAGGTCTCCATGATTACTCCTCAGCAACAGCTGTGGCAAGTCTTCAGTTGAATTTTTCCTAAAATATAATATGGTAGTGTAGCCTGACTAACAAATCCAGATAGGTTCCCTTAATACTGTGTCCTCTGGTGAATGAATTGCATGGGGAGGAGGACTTACTTGGGGATAATTACTAAAGAATGCTATTTGTTCTACACCAAGCACATCCCGGACGGCGACTGGTTTTCGTAATAACACTTATCGAAAAGCAACACTGGGAAGTGAATTTATGGCTGCAGTTTAAAAAAATGATTACCATTGTCAGTACTAACAGGAGCAGTTTTACTCCTCCCTCGGACATTCCACAAGACCTAGGATTGAGTTCCAATAACTCTTCCACTTTAGATCTTCGCAAATTTAGCCAAGGTGGACACACTAGACTACCACCAACTTCGCGACAGCCTGCCAGTCAAGAAAATGGCATTATTAAGGACGATGTCAACGTTTCACAGCACCTACAATTTTACAAATCACTTCTATATCCAGTAAACTCTCAACTGGATCTGAACACAGCTCACCATGTCTCGCGCCATACTGATGGCTTGGGAAAGCGAGGCCGTCATCCCTTCAAAACTATCTCCCGCTTCAGAAAAGTGAAATGTTGCAGTCGCATCGAAGCTGCTTACGGTAGTGGTTGCATCCAACAACCAGATAAACACCCTCCAACTCCTCCTTGCCTTCCTTCTACCTCCTCAGCGGCGTCTCCCGGTGATGTAGCCTATGCGGAAGCCGAACGTAAGATATATTAGTCGGTATTTTGATCTACTGGGCTACGATTGTGGTTTGTTCAATGAAATTTGGAAGTCTGATGCACTTAGATGAGACTAATCTATAAAAGTGATGGAAAGATGTTTTAATAAGTTAATTAGTTGAAGCTGACTTTGCAAGGCCTTCCGAGAGGAACATAAGATTCTTGCCTTGTAAATGGTACAAAACTAATTCCTTAATCACGCCACTTTGTTGCTTAGTCTTGGTGGAGGGGCAATTGTCCTCCTTCTTTATGAAAAATGCAACCACCGAATTGATAGCTGTGCCACATTTGACGGCAATGTGATTTAAACGTTAGGCACTCGCGTTAGTGGTTCAAATCACATCCCGATATAATTTATTTGGATAAATTAGGTAAGTATATAACCTACCAACATTCTGCATCACAGAGAAAAGCTACCCTGTAAACTTACCCTGTGAACTAGGTAATCATTTATCGTGGCGTAAATGCGGCAGCGGGCGATTCAGTGCCAATAAACTGAAAAGCTCGACCAATGACCTTCATGAGGGATTGGACGCAGAAGCCACCACGATAGCCAAGGATCCTCTCCACCTAGCCGAAGCAGTGGAGTGGGCTGAACTCGGTGGAGCCTTACTCCGCCGTTTCCATCAAGTCTCTATGAGGACTAATGAGGAGAGGATCCCACTGTTTCCGAAGACGTCTGCCACCGCCGCTGTTGAAGCTGATGGTGTCACGACTATTGCCACCACCGACTCTGCAGGAGGGACATCTCAGACGTCTTCAGCGACAATGGAGGGCGCCTGTGCCACGCGTGATGTGTTGATTGCGGCGGCAAAGGCGCTGAAAGTGGCAACGAGTGAAGAATTGGCCCTTGAGGTTGTGGACCCTAACCTTAATTTGGATTACACCCCTCTTGCCACCTCGCCAAACCTTCCCTATTTCCTTTCGGGCTCGACGACGGCCCAACCAGCGTCAACGGTGAGAGTGGATTCACATCATGCAGGAGAAAGGGCGTTGCTTGAGAAGCTGTGTCTGCAATGGCATCATGCACGCCACCATTAACATGGCTTATGTTCCCTATTTCAACTTATTCTCCCACGTCTGTTCTCATTTGCTCCCATTTTTGTGTAGGCTGATGAAATTGTTTTGGTGATGATGAATCGTGTATGTACGTGTTTGATTAGGATACGTGAAAAACAGTGTATCTCTTGACACCACATTTGACATCTGGATTTTTGGGAGGATAGGGGAAATTTCGGTACAGGATGTAATCCATCATAGGAAATAATTTATTCTGCCAGAACGATGCGAGTTAAAACGGATGCATGCAGTTGCTCGTAAAATGGAATGGTTCAGCAGCAGTAACTTAATGCCGTTGATGCTTTGATGCATGGCAAAAATAAACCATGGGATTTGGGCAAAAGCCGCCTCGAGATGGAAACCCTGGTCATCCTCGTTGTCTAGGTTATTCAGGTGAGTAGCAAAGTCCGTGATGTGAGTTCTCTGCAGTAACTCTAGGTAGAAGCAATTGAGCCACTCTTAGTACCGATTGAAACAACGGTAGCAAGGATTTGGATGGAATAAGGAGAAAATTGACACGCAAGTTGGTGATAGTGTTTTTAATTAACGGCGGCCAAGGAGTAACTACAAAACAAACTGTGATTTGGGGTGCTATAACTTTGGCACTGTTGGTGACTAAGGGAATGTCAAAAAGTCTCATCAGTCTTCATGTGTCAACCTGGTAGTTCTTCAAGCCTACCAGAAGCCTTAAAACATATTTTGTCTTGATGACCCTTCCTTCAGCTACTGACAAGACAATTCTTTTGGCGTATTTTACAGAAAAAAGAGTTATAGGTAATCATCTTCCAATTAACTAGCGACTTTGAGGCGTGAATTCTTTACCTTGCCGCCTTTTCCCATCAGGAAAATTGGGTGCACGTGGATGTCAAAATTTGATTTTCAATGTCTTATAAAATGCATTTTTGGGAGCATGGGATCCATAAAACAAGGGGAATTTTTTTTAGTAGGAGAGGTGTTAAGAGTTAAATAAGCGATCGCATAGACGGATGGTAAGGTCTAAAGGCAACTGTAACACTCATCTTTGTATGGTCATGGAAGCACGTCTGTTCAAAGGAAATAATGCATCATATATACGATGGAATCTCATTTGGTCAAACAAATTAATATGAGAGTCTAGTTTCAGGTTGGATGTAGGCGACGGTCACTAGATACCGTATGTGCCTTGTCAAGCTCCCTTCCTTACGTTAGCACACAGATCAGTCGGAATAAATCAGAAATAGGATATCAATTACAATTAATGTCAGTCTATCGTCGCAATTCTAAAACAGTCCACCTTCGTTGTTCCCTAACTTTGGTGCCAGTGAGATTTTCAACAACCTGATAAATCCATTTAGGAGTTGATCTTCTTTTGTGGCAAAGAGCAACAAATGGTTACTTGTACCTCCTACAAGTAACGCCTGGTTAATAGTGCCACAAATGAAAAAGGTGGATCCACACAACGGCTGTAGCAGGTCCAGTATATTTCTCTTCCACCTCCGCCTTTACATCATTAAACAGCACCTCTGTAGGTAATGAAAAACCACGTAGGCTGTTTGCTCGTCAGCATCACTCAATACCAATCCAGTAGGCTGTCAATACCGCAGCATTCTGGCTCAGGTAAAATCACCCTTTTCAAAACAAGGATTCGCAGGATTTAATTAAGGCAGTAAGTGTAGAAGTGTAACAAGAGGAGAGTAAATACAGTTCTCTTTTAAAAATCCATAAAATTAGTAGGAGACTGGTTTTTTCGCCCCTTTGAACTCCCCTTTCAGATTGTCATCTAAATTCGGGAGTATAATCGAGTCGCCGACCTCGAATCTTCTTGAGATGTAACGTCCCAGCTTTGCTACTTCTAGTAGGGTGCAATGGCTCTTAGAGTCCGCAGCACCAATGGTAACAGCCACATGCCAACTTGAAATTCAGAGTGGACATTTCTCTCTTAGAGTAGTATTAGTCACCACGAAACATAGTAATTGGATTAGGTAAACACATTCAGTTCTAGTGTGAGATACGCTAGGGTTATATTGTAAAGACGTGGAGAATCAAATTTAAGTGCCCACTCGCTTGCCAATAAAGCCTAAAAGTTCATTTTTTGCTACATGAATTGAAGCAGATGAACGAGGCCTGGAACTTAAATGAGCCAAAACAGTCAGATGCTGCTGTCACTTTTAAAAATGCCCCACTTAGAGGCAAGAAAGTATTTCGGGGAAAGAGTAATTAATGCTGCAGCTAGCCTTATACAGGGTGTTTAAGGTAATCCAATGCCAAACGAGTACTCAAAGTGTTGAAGAGTGAAATGCCAAAAGGAGAAGTTATTCAGCAAACGTGTGCCAAACTGGTTAGATATCGTAAAAACCGGCTCCGAGGATAGACGGAGCGTCGACGAGATGGGGCATGAATGCGTTGCAAATGACGTTGACGCTGTCACTAAATGAAGGGACTGCGTTCTCATTCCTGCTATCACATCCGTAGCTTTGTTTGTAATCGTCGTTGTAGGTATTGTTGCAGATACTGACTTTGCAACTCCCCCACGCGTTAGGCGAGGAGATGAGGTCATCGAGCACACTGTCACCGTTTAATGGCATCACTTTATTCATAAACTCTGTCTCCTCTTCACCCACTTTTGCCTCATCACTGTCACCACCGTCATTGCCATCCAGCCTGATTGCATGTTGTTGCTGTCATTGGGTCTCCTGTCCAATCGAAAGAGGCATTTACCAAATTTCTGCATCTCATTAGTCAGGAAGGCAGAGCAGAAAAGTTGTATTTTAAGCTTTGCCTGGAAAGTCCTTCATTTGGGGCGTATTAGGTGTTACCAAAAATGCGCCTTACCTAAATTTGCTTTTTGTAATGGCGCAGTTAATCAGTTGTGTTAGACAGACGGAGAGACAAGCAGATAAACGTCACCTGGAATGTAGAGGACGGTGAGGAAGATCGGGGCAACAGGACAATTATTTCGTGGAGCCGGCTTCAAGACCAGCCAAACGATATCGAGACAACAGTGAGCATAGATTCCATGCCATAGAGAGGAGAGCTCACAAAATAAGTCACTCCGTTTTGTTACACATTCAAATGGTTTCGTCCAAAGCAGACTGGAGCATCATCGACTGGTGGCTGAAGTATGGATTGCGGAATGAACGATCAGGTTCAGGACGAGCTGCAGAGGCAAGTTCTCACCGTCCAAAGCATGAGACGTGCTTGTTCGCAAATGTACTTTGGAAAAGTCTAAGAGATTGCATTGAGGTGTGAGAGCGCTGGATGCGTGACTAGAGACCGCATATCTGTCTCGAATGACTGGCTAGAAAAAGACTTGACTTGGTTCGCCCGCTTCACAAAGATGCTACCGGCCTTCAGCGCGGTAGGTCTGCCAATCATTGGTAGCTTAGACAGTAGGAACTTTCCACAACCTTGCTGACCAGCACAAAATAAAACCCGGTTTAAAATGAATTGACTGGTGAAAAATTATTCATCGTTTGCTATTTCGGATAGGAGGCCTTATGAACCTTCGGCTGCATGGCATTACCAATTTCAAAACCGTTCCATCTTAGCAGAGTCGATAGCACTAGTATTTGAATTCTAGGGTAAATAGTGACGTTGACTTGCCTCAAACACTGCTAGGGTTCACCGAAGTACAAGAATGAGCTGATTCTATGGTCGACTGAAGAGTGCCAACCGCGCCATTGAGTGCAAGCAGATTTTGCAGTAAGTGAAAGCATAACTAAGCCAACTTGTTTGCTTACCCCATTTGAATTAGTTGTGATAAATTGGAAAGACCTAATTTCAACATCACAAGATGAGGTAGAAGGGAAAACGTTGGTTACACCGCAGGCGAAAAAAATTACAGATGAAATTGCCACTTACACTGAAGGGGAGAAATGGGTGCCATGAACGTGAATGTGAATATGAGTGTGGACGTGATCTTCCCATCAAAGAGAAGTGAGGAGGATTTTCAGTTGGGTATACCCCTAATGTATTCCACTATCTAGCGAATGGAGCAATGAACTTCCCATAACCTAACGTCCTCTGAATAGCAATAAAAAAGTCTCCCTGTCCCCTACACAAGCTGCGCAAGTGCAAATTAATTGTCACTTCTTTCTCATATGCATGGAAATCCGGTGCTTTACTCATTTCCTCAAACCTTTTGGCAATTCGCTATAGGCAGGCTCACATTGCTCGCATGCTCGCAATCGGTCAGAGACCTTCTAGAATTACACTCAAATCAATGACTTACAACTCTTCTGTGGCCTACAAAAGAGGAGAAAGTAGTCGCCTTCCTCATGTCATATCTATCCTGCCTCCATCTAAACAGTTTCACACAACACTGTGCAAGTAGGTATCACAAACTGACAGGAAACACATGTCACCAAAACAATATGTTACCAGTAAACTGATAGTGGATGAGCTAATCCAACCAAAAAGTAAAACTCACCACCCGTATAATGTGGGGATTTAAAAGTTCATCATTCCCTTGCTTGCAAGTGTCGTGAGACTACTGGTTAATGTCGATGTCAGCGCAAGCCACCCTCATGTCTGGACACTTCGGTCACGAATTGCCTCCATCTTCCGTGCCACTTCTCATCAGACTCTCTTCCCTCTACTTCCTCCTCCATTCTGGCATATTTTACTTCTCCAAATAGCCATTTGCACTCTCGGGACCACTCTTGCCTGCCTCACTCGCTCCCTCTTCTGCCCACCACTTAGCGCCCCTCTCACTCTAGAGGGGAGGCGGATGGTGTAAGGAGTAAAACTTGCGAGGTGAAGGGTCATTTAACCAATCATTGAATCAGCTAGTGGCCTAGTCAGCCTACAAATGATTTCCAACGTGGTCGAAGATGGAGTTGAATATCTGTCGATTAAGGAGAGGTGAAAACACATGCATATACAGATGCACACATACACGCAATGAGCTTCGACCAAAGATAAACGACTAACGAGGAAGGTACACACTATTAGCAGTTTGAGTGAGGCACCAGTTGATCTGGCTATCTATAAGGGCAAAACATAAACTTGGGCATTTTTATTATGCAGTATTTTATTTCCATGCTCAGACTACTCTTCATCCAAGTGTTTTTCAGCCGCATCAGACTGGGTGCTAAAAATATTTCCCTCATGCAAGTGGAGAGGTGCCTGTTAAATATGCAATCAAGTGTTTCGATGAATTGCTGCTTATGCACGTCCTCAAACATTGAAACAACCAACGGTTTGAATCATAATCCCTTCCAATTGACAGGCTAAAACAAGTGAAGGGAATGAGCACTTGAGAGTTATTTGAGAAAACAAATCCAGAATGCGACTTTAGAAATGGATCAGAAGGCTTCTTCTCTGATATGCGCACAATATCATGGCGTACAACAGTTCCCGGTGGGCAGATTGTTGCTTCATGCAGTTTGTGCAAAATCGCATTAAAATTTCTTTGAAGCAACTTTGAGTACCTCTTTACCCTAACGGAGGTACACATGCGCTTTATTTTTAAATATCGGCAAGTTGTCCGCTTTGACGGATATTGGTGAAAGTGGAATCGAAGCTCCTCGACAAGAACAAAGTGACGCATGAAAGCGCTGAGCTCTGTCTTCACCATGTGAAGATGTGTTTACTTGAGCAGTATCTCATGTGAGTAGCATTGCAGTGATTTAACAATTCCTGCTTTCTTAACTAATAATGTCTACATACTTTCATACTCATGCCAGTTCGACTGCACTGAGGCACACCACCGTCTTTCACTCTCCTGCCAGTTCGTATGAGGAAGATTAATTTTTGGAGATGATATTTTGCCATTTTTAGCACTATTTAAAAATTGTGTACAGTGGTTGAAATGTTACCGCCATTCTATTACTGCCTAAAGGGTACTGCTAAACATAGTGCCATAGAATTTCCAGCTACGTGGAATGGAATTGGAACAAGATTGGGAAGGTGGTAGTACTCCATATCAGTACAGCATAATATAGAGCCTTTACACACGGAGTAGCTGACAATCCATCAGCATGAGCAAGGGGTTATGTTGCCAAAACATAAGTGCAATTCACAAAGGCTAATGGCCCCTTTTAGTTAGGAGTGCAGTTAAATACTTATCAAAAACTACCCAGTCCTCCTCACACATCTTGACTATCTCTTTAATCATCACAGATTAATTGGGACCGAAGCCATATTCACCATCATTTAATTGGACAGAACGGCCTTCGGCCTAATTTACTGCATTCGAAGCTGAATCCCCGTTGTGGAGTGCATTTGGGTATACGCACTCAATTTACTGTATTTATTCTCAACAAGGCTGTACGATGCTTGTAGTTGACTGCAATGCATAGACCAATCACTATTTGTCGAAAGATCTACTTAAGGAAGGCATTCCAGATTTCACTCACTACTCCTCCCTGTCACCGTGGTTATATTTGCATGCAACCTAGCCTGGGTCCAAATTTGATTTATTAGCCGTCGCCTTGAATGAAGTGGCATTTAGTCACGAAGTACATGCGAATACACGTAACTTCAGTCGTGAACTAACTCTCTATTTCTTCTTGTGATAGGCGAGTTGGAATGATTTGCAGAAGGTCACGTTGCCGTCACTTCTCTTCCTTCCAAAGTGTATTGGAGTTCAGCAAGCTGTGGCAAGAATTAATGATAAGCCGGAGGAATAAGGCGTAGCTAATCCCTTGGATGAAATTCACTTCCTCCTTCCAAAATTTATGTCTTATTCCATCAATGTACTTCACTGAGTCGTTCTGGAAAGCACAATAGGGCTTGGCAGCATAATGGACAAACCAGCATTGACTCGTTGAAACCAGAACAAGCGCTATATCGACGCATATTCCCATCGCATTGACACGATATCGGAAGTAGTCCTCTTCAGCATGCACTCTGATGTCTAATGTTCAGCTATGATAAAGAGGTACAATACAAATGGTTTCTAGCGGCCAATCTCAGCTAAAGTAAATGTCTAAATTTGGCCACCAAACATGACACTACAAGGCGTAACCGCGTGGAACGTGCCATTTGCCGTTTCTAAGGGGAAGAATACAACCAAAAAGGTGTGAGACACGATAATTTACGCTGTGAAATGGCTTCTTGTGCTCATTGCATTCCTCCTTGTTGTCGTCCTTCCCGTGGTTCACTTCACCCTCAATGCCTCCTTCCTACTTTCGTTCGTCCTTGTGGTTAGTCTCTTATTCATTCTCCATCACCTCTGCCCCTCCCCACCTTCCACTCACGTTAAGGAGCTGAAGTACAGGGGCGAGTAAAATATGTAGAAATTATGATTTATTTATGATATCCATTGCTTCCTTTTCTGATTCATATCTTCTTTCTACCTCCTTGATATTTAAGTGTTATCCCAGGCTTCACCTTAGCTGGTGGCATTAGTAACTGGACACGGCAAGGGAAAACTATGTGCCCACATCAAGCACGCCTCCTTAATGTTCATTTATGACCATGTTGATTCCAACTAATTCCTTAGTTCATGCCTCCTACAGAAACATAGGCAGAATGGTGGATAAATGAATGAGTAAATGAATGGATGGACAGGTGGATGAAAGAAATTGAGAAGGTAGTACTCACCAACCAAATGTACTGCATAAACTCACGCTCTGTGCACAGGCATCATTGCTTGGTATCATCTTATCCTCTTCCCTTTTCCTTTTCCCTACGTTTTTCCATTCCTTCTCCGCCCACCATGTCCTCAGATTCTTGCTTCCATTACAAGTTAGCAAGAACTATTCAACGTCTCCACCGGATAGTTCGAGGCACCTTCACTCTTCTCTCTGGTGAAGGGCACCGGTGCACGCGGGCATTGAATTTAGGAAGCTCATTGTATACCTACATATGCTGCTTTTGCAAAAGTCTCCTTGGAAATGAATCGCCGTTTCCTTTTCCGCAGTTATGCTTAGATCATGGCTCTGCACCCATCCTTTTGCCTCTCCAAAATGCATTTTACTGCCACGAAATCAGCAGTACCAGTCATTTGTGGGGGTGAAAGGTGATTAGGTTTGATCATACATGTCATCTATCTGATTTTTATCAATTTCACTTGTAATGACAAAATGGCTCTCTGTTTTGACAAAGTGTGTTCTGTTAAGTCAGATGCAAGATCTAAGTGAAATGAGAGGTGGTAGTGGTAAACGTTATTGTCTCCGTCACTCAACTATATCTATGTTACTATATGGGCTGTCACTAGTGTGAATATAACGATGACAGCAGTGTTAGGCAAATGTTGTGATCAGACGAAAGAGCGCGCCAAAAGCGCAAACACAAAAAGAGAAGGGAAGGCCTTTAGTGAAGTTCTGCTTGTGTGCATTGAAGAATTGCGATAATGGCTACCGAATTCTAGTGGATGATTCAGTGGAGCACATCGGACTTTCAGTTTTTAGGTAGCCACAGCACTTCAATCGGCCTTTGTAGTTGTGTATATGTACATATAGTAAAGCGTAGATGTGGGTTAGTTGTGCAGGTAGTTCATGGGAAATATTGTCATCTAATCGAACCATACTTTTTGTTCTTTTTGAAGGAGAAAATCTTACAATAGGTATGCATATACAACTCAGAGGAGTTAAACTTTGTAGTGAATCCAATGCACGCTGCAGTTGAATTTATGACTGTCTTATTTCCTTAAAAAGGTGATGCTTATGAGTTAGCACCTACAGGAACAGCCTTCACCAAACCATGTGATTGAATTTTCCTTATGAAAGTATCATTAGGTATAGCATTTACTTTACCAAAGCATGCCCCTCCTTTACAATATTATCACCAAAATCACATTCCATCATTTATTGTTGAGTATTAAGGCAGTGAAAGCAGTGATACTTTTAAAAGTTGTAGAACTTGACATTTGCGTTAAGTGCATTGCTTTCTCCAAGGCAAAGTGTTACATACCTCGCAAACGTTGGCAACACTGCTGCTCTTAAAAGTAAAAATTTAAAGGGACAATTCAGTTGCGTCAAAGCGTGCCATTTTGCTTCCCGGGAAGAGACTGTTTGTGCTAACAATGTGGGCGGATTGCATTTGTCATCCATGATCCATTACTAGCAGTTTACTCACGATGAACTCGCTAATGATGTGAATACGTTCTGGAGTATTTGGTCAACCGTGGCAGGCTTCAATCAAACCACTTCGCAGTGTCAAATTTTACAAAGAAAAGTTGTTAGTCTAAATCGTTTATTTGCTAATATCAATGCCCTAAAGGTGGTACTTATCCAAACACATGTAATCTAATGTATTTTGCGGAACTCATGCAACATTGACTAGCCACTTAGGCCTCTTATGCGAATTGATAAATGTGGAAAATTGACCACCCAACCAGTCATTTAGCCAAATTCTCATGGCCTAATTGCTACCACTTGCCCAAGTTGATAAAGCTCTTCATCAGCAATGTTTATTCTTTGTCTGAAATTTGCCTTTACTGCAGTCTACCAAGTGGTTGCATAAAGTTCAACTTCAATGAACTGTTGAATTATCTAGTAATGTGTATATGGCTCATATTTTCGCGAACGACGCATAAGAGCCTTACCTTGTCACAACGGATGCCCGTGCATTGGATCGGGACCACTCAAACCACATTCTGCATGCAATCCTGCACACCTCTTTGATGTCCCCACACGGAGGCAAACATGAGTTAAGTCCCAGCAATTCACCCGATTTAGCATTCATAAAGTGTGCTTGCATTGTTACATTACATGCTTGACCGGGATAATCTTGCGCCCATTTGTACGTATTAGGTAGTACATATATTTGCTTGAGCACACTTTTTAACCCAAAAGTGCTTGTTTGCTTTAACTAAGGATGCATCACTCAAACAGAATCCACTCTAATGAATTACCGAGAGTTGTGCAAAGACGTTGGGTTTACTTGCACTTTGATTTACAAGTTTTCATATTATGACCTTCATCGTGTCAAATTTTGAGTGACATGTCCTGTTTTCCCCAGTTAATGCCGTTTTCTTGTTTGTTGTAATATATTGAAATCCACTTCGGCTGTTTCTCTCCAGTTACAGACACAAGCATGCAGACAATGGTTAGGATTCAAAATGTTCATCTTCTGCTGTTTTATGTCACCTACCTCACCTGCCTATCAGAAAGTATTTGCATAGCCGTTTTATCTTAGTCTAATTTATTAAACATTGGAAGCTTGCAAATGGGAGCTATTTGTGTTCCAAGTGTTGCCGGTTTGGCTGATGTGAAAGAGCGCCAGATGAGAACAGGTATCTTTAAAATATGTATGTAGCTAGAAATAAATTTACCTTGCTGCAGTATCCCATGCATGGGTAAAATTGGCTATCTGATGAAGCAATTCATGAAAACATCGGTTGTTGACCATAATCGAGGGAGAACGAGACCTAGATGAGTGATTGCTACAGATACTTGTAAATCTTTAGGCTTATTTACCAAATTTCGCCGAATTTCACACCGTGATACATGCTGGAAGTGATAATCATTTGTATTCTGACTTCCATTAAACTTCTGCCCACCACTTTGCTTCTATGCATAGATTTAAAAAGAAATGCGCAATACTTTAGGCGGTGTGTTTAAGAAGTGATTTAAAAGAAAGCGTTATGTCGAAAAAGCCTATAATATAGCCTCTAGAAGGTTCGGAGTTAAGCGCTCAAGCAAAGTAACTCTTGATTTGTTACACCACCAATATAAGAGCCTAACAGGGGCGTATTGCCTCAAATGTCATCCTCAACTTTCACATCATCTACAATTCAATGTCCTAGTGATCAGTAGACATGCTGATGAGTTTCATAGAGTGGCTATCACTTATTGTTTTAAGTCAAACAGAGCATTGGCTCTGGCGATGCTATTTCCATGGCCAAATACATTGCAAAGCACAAGAAATGTACAATGAGTGCCTTAGTATCTAAACTGGTGTTTGTCAAGCAACGTTTGGCACCAGAAAGAGAACGATTTAGTTGACATTTTAGCACAAGTCTATCATAGAAAGCCATTGAATTCCGTGTCGGATAAGTTGTAGCACGTTTAGGATATTTCATGCGCTGATGGTGTTGAAACGAGTATCCTTCCAAACATAATGTACAACCTATGTTTGACGATTTCGCACTAATTACTCCCTTTGATAAAATGCAAAGTAATATTCAAGAATATGTTACAATTTTGGTTACTGGTAGATGAGGATATATCATACTTACACACGCCTGCATTAACCGACACCTTGGATATTGTGGATCCCTCCAATTAGGCTGCAGACCATTACACCACCGCATAACGAAGCCCAAATCGCTCGTGTCAGCACAGATTATCCGACTACTTGTAAATTTGCGCTGACAAAGCCCTATGTATGTCATGAAGTAGTGTTTGCTGGTGTAGATATATCCTACATATGCTTACATATTGCAGGTAATGACTTCCGAAATGGCGTTAAATGGTCTAAAAATTCTTCGAAACAGTTCTGCCTACCCGTGTATGGTGGCCGCAGAAGGAATCACCAGCAATGCTGAAATAGCTGCAATAACCAGATTAACTTTTCCGTTAGCAAACGATTTTTTTCAGAGGTAACTTGCCACAGCTGACAAATGGCATAATTTGTCCAGATCCTCCCAATTGTGGGTACGATTGGCATTTGGACCCTCAAATATGCACCCACCTGCGCATTAAGCCAGTATGCTTTTCATTTCTTTCGGACATTGTCCACTTAATGGAAGTTACGCGCAAGGCGTTACAAATGACATTTTATGTGAATTGGGTTGAAAAATCAACAAATATGCTGAGTTCGTAGTTCACTGAAATCCACAACCAAATATGAAAATTAGTTACACGCATCTCTCAGATATGGACGTGCCATCATCCTCTTGTTACTAGCATTGGGGAATATCTTTTCTCGTGCCCGCGGATGTGTCTCAGTAACTTGTGTCTGTTCAATATTTGTCCGCATTTCATATATTAAAGCAGACATCAAAGCAATAAGGTTTTAGGCCTTCTCAAAGGGCCATGAAAACATGTCTCATAGCATAACGCCTTTAAGTCATTAAACAATTTTACTAATGGTGCAGATCTTTGCTAGTTCGCAATCCGCTTAGTGTGGATGGCACTGCAGCAAATGGATCGAGAGATTGTGAAGATCAACTGCTTTTATGAAGGAAACGTGACATGCCCTGTACGGATCTTACAAATCTTCCCCTGTGTTGGGTATTTCTTAATAATTGTCAAGTGTAGTTAGTCGCATTTTCTAAACTTTAGCGCAATAAAAGGGCTATCACCACCAATTTCAAGGCAACAGTATATGGGGACATTGACGGTGTAAGGCATGAGGACTGTGGTGGAGAAGTAGAGACAAGATGAGAAGGCTGGTTTTCTTATGATTTGCATGCTAAATGCATAATTGGTGTTTGCGTGATGCAGGTCATGTATCCTTTTAATTGCGCTCTTTAAAGCGACAGAAGGGTCGAATAATGCCAACTCCTGCGTTAAAGAAACGCAACTTATTCCCAAGAGGAAGACGAACACCTGTCTTCTCACAAAATCTTGGTAATATTCTAAGCCCCATGTTAGGCAGATATAACGTTTCTTTACATGTTTAGTCTTCAGTACTTAAAGTTCTAGAATTAGAAATTAAAGGGAAAGATAAGTAGAGATTTAATTTATTTGGCGACAGCGATGCCAATTTGTTTGTAATGTACTAGTGGGTAGCAAAAGACTTGTAGGTGGTACGCAGTACTACTTATAATGAGGCAGTGGAAGGGAGATAGCCGCATTAGCTACTGCTGTAGAACCGTTTTTATCCTAGTTTTATGCAATTTTAAAAAACGGAGATAGAATCGAGGATTTGAAAAATGTCATAACCTGATAAATGTCTAGAATTTTGATGCTTTTCATAGTATATTGAGGTCTCAAAGAGTTTTGTTTTTGGTATAGAGTCTACTGGAGTGGTTTTTACTCAGTTTTGCTCAGACAAGCATTTCACTCAGCTTTAGTTTTGAGACAGCCGCAGAGTAATGACAAATTAGCTACAAGCATAAATATCAATTTCAAGGGTTATATGGGCACTATCAACCATATGCATTTACATCTCCAGATATATTTTTATTAGTGTGAGTAAATGACTTATGACCTCTAAAAGAAGCTAAGGCTCTTACTGCAAATTTTCGAATGCACTGCTCGCCAACTTACAAATGAACTAACTGACGACAAGCAAGATTGTTCTTTCAATTAATTGGTGTGTTTGCGTATTGCTGGATCGAGAATTCCTCCAATGCCGGAGATGTGAAATGTCTTATGCCTAACGTGCATTTTTATGCAGCAAATGGAGGTTCATTATCAGTGTAAGTCCACTTTCCACTTATTTGCAGTTAAATGTACCACAGGTCTCGTGATCTTGCACATTTCATACTGTCGTGGTGTGAAGGTGGATTCCTATGTATAGGAATGAACAAATGTTCTTAAAAATGTAAAGGTGTAGCGTGATTACAAGCGAAGATTGGTTTTCCAAATGCAGCATGTTTACGCCTCACGTGTGATAACCCATGCGGTGCTCTTTGTCTTTCCATGCACCCACTTTGCCTCTGACGGATGTGACTTTAAGTTTTTCGTCTTACGGGTTTA
>NW_020170548.1:35670-59255 GCF_000524195.1 Echinococcus granulosus | reverse complement strand
GGTTCTCCACAACCACTGCCTGCGCTGCATTGCGGATAAAACACTTCAATGTGAAAGCCTCGGAAGCGCGATGATTCAACATTAGTCTCGAGGACAAAGTAAAACGCTCTGGTGTAGGGTTGGTTCAGAAGGGCCACATCAAATGCCACTACACTGAAATCGCCTTTCATCAGAAGAGGAAAATACACTTCCTCCACTATGCATTTGTAGCATCAGGAGTTCCGGTTTTGTTTGAATGCACACTGTTGACACCACTCAAGCAATAAGCTAAATTTTAAAGAAGACAGTGGGAAACTAACTTAACCACCCTGTCAGTGTATTTATAAACAGCGTCGTTCCATTTTGCCTATCCCGCTTTATCAAAAGATACTTATTTTTACTTTAGAATTTTAAAATAATGGCCTTTCTCATGCTGGCGTTTATTTTGATCAGTCCCAAATGTCGCCGAAAAAGACTAATCTTACAAGTAACACTTAACTCTAAGAAAGCGGTAGTCAGAACAATCTAAAATGATTCACATTTGGCAATCAGCCATTTTAGAGGGCATGAGTGAAGAGTCAACTCAGGAAAGTGCCAGAAAACTCTTCAAAACGTGGGTCTTTTTTTTGCAGCCTTTGTTTTTGGAACTTACTAGAAGTCTCACTTATATTTACAGAGGGCTTTGACAGCAACCCAATCACGGATCACTTAGAAATGGTAATGAGCGCTAAAATCTTGGAGGAGAAAGGCAAGGAGCTAAATTGTTTGTGTCTGGATGTTTTCATAACTGTGAGGGAGGTGTGGTCTTCGCTTACCCACCCATAGGGGAGAAAGTAAAGCATGTATTTAACGACCGTCTTGCTAGGAGAGCGCACTCGTGGGCAAGAGAAGAGGACCTTCAGCCTCAAGTGCCTGAGTGCCCACAGAGCAGCAGAAGAAGGACGAATTTGTCCTCTCGTCGGACACCGCACCCTCTGTTGCCCCCTCTTCCCCCCAACACGTGGCGGAGGAGGGTTGTTTATGTCTCCTCAATGCAATCTACCCCTAAGTTTCACATCTATTCATCACTAAAGCGCTGGATTGTGAACAATCACCTGACGCGTTCAGTAGCCAAAAGGATTTCACCAATTTTTACTGCTTTCAATGGAAAACGCAACGTGGAATGTCTCTCAATGGATCGAAAAAGAGGGAAGTGTTTTTTCTTCACAGGGTTAGACATTCTTAAAGGGAAGCAAAGAAGTCCGCCTCCTGGGATAAACCTACTCTTCTCTGTTGGGAGAGGGCCGAAGCTTAGTTTAGAGCACTTTCTGTAGACACAAACTGGAATGAGGAGTTGTGCACCTTTATCTACGACTTTTGGTGATTTGTCGGAGGAATTTATAACGCGTAAAGTAGCTTTTCCATTCATGATTTTCGACAACAACATACTTGCTCTCCCCATAATTTATCTCAACCAACATGAAGAAACCGAATCAGCTTTAGTGTTCTAAGAGTATGAGGGTCAGGGAAGAGGAGATCTACGATCAGTATCCTACATAAACGCTCTTTAAAATTTCAGACACTCAAGTTTGAGGCAAAAAGTAGGCTTTTTTGAAAGTTGGCTGAGTTCACTGCCTGTAAATTGACTCATTTCACGATAGGTCTTAGTGACCCTATCGTTATTCAGGAAAATAAAAAAGCCTCCTTTGTAGTTGATTTTGGAAGTTGGGAGCTCTATATAGTCGGATCACTGGATGGTGCTGAAATGTGTGAGTGTATATGTGGATTTGAGAAAGGGGAAATGATATGTGGTGGCATGATTGCACGGATCAGAGACAGATTAATCGTTTGCGCTTCGCAGGTCTATCAATCTATTTGTCGGTTAGTCAGTCATCCGGTAACCAATGTAAAAGCAGCCTGTTTGTCTAATGTGAGTGGAGATAGTAAGGAACAGGTCGACAGTCTGAGGGTGACTGTCCATCGCCTTCTCGTAATGAGAAGATGGTGAAGAGGTAAATAA
The DNA here is from genome assembly GCF_000524195.1 of Echinococcus granulosus. Lineage (NCBI taxonomy): Eukaryota > Metazoa > Platyhelminthes > Cestoda > Cyclophyllidea > Taeniidae > Echinococcus > Echinococcus granulosus. Next base: position 57,277 of record NW_020170548.1, on the reverse strand, counting down.
ATGGGGATTACCGTATTGATGGAACAACCTAAATCTGCACCACCAAAGAGATACATGCACACAGGCACAAAGACTGCAAGAATGAACAAAAAAGAAGTTTGACTCGCTGCGTTTGTTGTCCAGCAGAATTCTACAGCCATTTGTGCACTTCTTCAATGCACACAAATAGGACTTTATAGGAGATATTTCCTCCTCTTCGTGAGTTTGGCTTTTTGGAGCACCCTTCATGTCCTTTGCCTGCCACTAGTCGTCGCCAACATCGATGTAGTTATGTGGCGTAGAGGCCAGCGTCTACCAAGGCCACCTCTCCTTTCGCTTTACACCTTGCAGCCAAATTAACAGAATGCGCTTTGCCAAACAAAGAGCCACCTTGTCATTGCAAGTTAAGCTTTCGATAACCAGGTCTATGACTAGCACAACCAGATCTAATTTTCTTTTAATCTACTCCACAAATGACTTCTACAGTTGTAAAGCTTTATATTGACTTCTAACTAACGTCTTCTCCCTCACAATGCTATAGCGGGTGTCTGATTAGTATGGTTGCTTAGTTACACCTCCTCGTCCAGTATCTAGTCGTCTACGTGGTACATGTTTCACTGACATGAGTCAGAGGAGTGAAGGCGGTTATATCAGTCACAGTCATTTCATGAATTTGATCTAGAATTCTTGCTTCATTCTTCATAATTCCGATCGCAACAATGTCGGCATCGGACAGTTATGTGTCTACCAAACCGCTATGACTGTATCTGGTTAACCCCTACAGAGATGACTTGAAGAGAGATGTTGATTTATTGGTTACGCTGAATTTATGGCTCCCGGCGCACCTTCGGGCTGGCACTTCAGGACTATGTTAGCATTCGTTCTCACTTCAACTACTCCATCCAAAAAAATTGTAGGGGTAGTCAGAAGTTTCCCACTTCTCTAGTCTTCGACTTCTCAGCCTTTTGTACTTTTTCTAGGAAAAGTTAAAAAGGAAAACGCAACACTCTTAACCTACTCTGTACAATTTAGAGTATCATTAGTGAAATGATGATGTGCTTTTTCAAAGATGGACCAATTGACGGTTGGCGCATATAACTGTGCAAACTGCCGTCACTGCTTGTTATGGTTGTCATTATGGCGATCTAACAGTCAATTGTAAGTGACAAACGTGATATGCCACTGGAAATAGGCATGAAAGAACGTGAATTAATTCGGGCGCCGTGTTCAAGTTGCTGGTCAGCAATGGTGGCGCATACATGATTGCATGGAGAAGTGTGTCAAAAATACTTACCTCATGTTCCTTCACTATTTTGAAGGCAGTGGTATCGCCAGAAGTAAAATGTATGCCCTTCTCTACGAGCGGCTGTGATTATTTCTCGGTGGACTCAGCGATAGCGAAGACGGTGGAGGAAGAGAAAGCGTAAGAGTTTGATGCGAACTATCTACGCATCACCCTGATGCGTTGGATGGACCTGGCGGCAGGCTATTCGATGCGGACGCAGGCCGCACACTGCTTCGTTGACGAGACCCCTAATCGTGCAAAACTCCTACCTAACTGAAATTCAAGCTGAAGCGTCTTAGCTCGCCCACACCTTCCCATGTCAATTACCTTCAGTAGTGGTGCTTACTTACATTTTCTCTCGCTCCTCTCCTTTTCCCTTCCATTCGTGCAGTTGTGGCCATCACCACTCTTCTGTCAATCCTCCTTTGCATCTAGGAATGGTCTTTCACTCAACTCAATTTTTGTCCTGCATTCATGGAATAAATAACTTTTTCCAATTAAAACTAGTTTTTGAGTGATTAATAAAAAGTGCAAATATGAGTAGTGTTGCGTAAAATTAATTTCTAAATATACGATAGATCCAATAATATGCGATCTGTGTCTCATTTACCTTTTTATTTTTAGGTGTATACGATTTTTGCACACTGTTTATATTTTGTCAACTTATATTGAGGAACAGAGATATAAAGAGGGCATGAAATGGGGAACCCAGCTGTCATTTGTAAGTAGTTATCAGAGTAATTGATATTGTTAAAGGTGAAATGCGAACGCATTTGCCTGTGCATTTTCGCATTCCTAAGACTCAATCTCTTTAGCATCATTTAATTCCTGCATATAGTTTTATGCCTAAGTATACGCACCTTTGACCACTGCGCACTTGAAGGGGCAAATTATTTGTCAGGGTGTTATGCAGGTGGGGTCCTGTCAAGACAGCTGTAAGCTACCTTTGCTACCTGTTAATGGAACACCGGTAAGTCCAGTGTGGGGTTCTCTACACCAAGTAAATATCGGATCACTGGGGCCCAACTCTTCAAGCAAGTGACGATTAGTGCACTCAGTCAGGCAGGGGTAAATGAGAATCCAAATTTGTAGAATGTTTGAAATTCAGCCACAAATATGAAATCTTTTCGAAACTTTACAGGGAGTGTTGTTTGAAGCTCTCAGGCAATTCCGACACATTCATACGCATAGCTACCTTAATTCCTTAAACTACGATACTATGGGATATGGATGCTAGCTTTGAATCCTGAAGATTCACTGAAAGATAAACAAAGAGGGCTATGCACTGTGCGTGCATATTTTGTCCCTAGAGAACAAGATAATATGGTTCAGCTACCTTCCAATAGCGGAACCCTACCTACTACCTAGTGGTAGTAGGTGACCACCTAAATAAATTCGTAAATGGTATGGTATGCAAGAATGCAAGAATGTTGCATTTACCACTGCAATGCCACTTGAAAATAAGAACTCAGTAAACTGTTTTATCCCTTCGTGTTACCCTTGAAAATCCTACTTGCTCTTATTCGTAGTAAATTACAATAGCAAATCTAAGGGGCCGGATGAGCTTAGATCGGTTTTATAGCAGCATATTTTAGGTCTACAACTAAAAGAGGGTTTAACACGCTACCTTAAACGTGATTGGCATGTTACCAGCAAATAGCACATTTTGATCTCTGGGGTTGACCTAGCAGCCTGCAGATTGCGTTTGCCATCCTCTACGAATTAACACGACTCTTTGTTCCACCTTGTAGGACTCTGCAATCTAACCAATATAATACTCCTATAGCCAACTCAAATCACTCATGCTTTTTATCTGCCATGGTTCTTCTTCTCTTTTTTCACATTTTACTTACACTTTGCTTTAAGTCTAATCACATTTGAATTAATTTAAATAATGGGTAGTTCCTCGAATGATCTCTTCCACTCTATCTGGTAATTTATGATGGGAATGGTAATGCAATGTAAACACAACTTTTCACATTTTTGCCGTTAATCCTGACTTTAGCTGTGTCAAAAGCGACGATTTTATAAATCTTTCTCGGTTGCGATCAAAGTATTTCAACAGCTCCATTTTGTCTTTGTACTGGTTCCTTGAGCTTTTAATAGTTATCTAATGTCAGATGATGTTCAAAGTCTGTGTCCTCAGTAGTTTAAGATATGGATTACTTGCTTTCATTTTAAGCTCTCTGGTCTCTGGTGGGACAGAAGAGACCAAAATTTCATTAATGAAAATACGGATGAGATGTTTTGGGCCCCACGCAATTTCTTCTCTCCCACAATTACCGAGCGTAAGCAGTGCTATTCGAAAGACTGCGGCTTTAAATGGCTGGCTACAGCTACAACACGTCAGTAGCTTTTATTCATACTGAAGTAAGGAAGACGTCAAAGCTATTGGAACTGGGTCCATAGCTGACATAGGTCGCTCTTTATTTGACCTAATTTAAACGGATTTGGAGAGAATACTCAAGCATATCTAGAAAATAAAACTGAAATAGCTAGAAAGCATTTTTTCGCTATTTTTGGCTGTAATTTGTAGAGTACCTTCATTAACTTTCATTTGTGGCCCCATGTCTTCTGGAATACGTTGGACGGCTTGCGTTTACAACTTCGGTGGGAAGGGCTAGGGATGGGGGTGGCTTTCATTCCAAGAACACTTTGCAGATCAGTAATAGGGCATGAAAATTTCGAAAAAATTAGGCAAAAAAATTTCCTAAAGTAACTGCATCAAATCTCACTTAGAATTTACTTTAATGTGCTTCATGCATTGCCCCACCTTCGCAGATGCTCCAATGCCAATTCTAGTAAGACTATCGGTCCTAAATTGCTTCCATATTGCAAATGACTTTCAGTTCTTTGATATCCACTTGCAGGCATTCCATAATTTTACAAAATAAATGATATAATTTTAATACTTGCCCTATGTTAAACATTTGTCGACTCTTTATTAAATTACAGATTATACCGTATTTATCACAGTTATGATGGAAGTGATACTCCATTTTGGTTTAATTTTTAATTGATTGTTGCATTTTAGTTATGCACGTGGAAGATCTGTCTAAAATTTACGAAATGGTAATATCGAAAGGGTAAAATCATTCCTTGCACCAAAATTTCCTTACAATTTATCATCTTTAAATTTGTACTGTCTCAGAGAGTGGACTCTAGAAGGTGAGCTCAACATTTTCATTCTAAAGCTAGATTATCCGCCACACTCTCAGTGTTCAAAACACTAAAATCACACTTTGTCGTCTTAAAGTGTTCTGCCACACATTCAATCTAAAGGGGTAATTGTGTGCCACATATACTGCTAAATAAATATAGATATTCTTACCTCGTTTCCATTTTTATCTAATCAGTTAAGCCAAGTGATTAAGCAATTGCTGTCACAGATATCTTAGGATAATTTTAGATCGTTCCTAACGCAAACATGGTATTTTTTCAATTTGGATGCTCTTAGTATGCTATGAAATATTTTGGCTGAACCAATTTTTAAAGTAAGTGGTCCAAATGATGAAAGCTACTTCAAGTTACTTATACCTGTTGTAGTAGCAAGAATATTAGTACAACAATCTTATGTATTCCCCCGGGACCGATCGCAAAATCAAATGAAGGAGAGTGAATTTGGGAGGGAAGAGGCTGCCTAGTTGTTCTACTGAAAAATAAAGGTACTACTTGTGGAATCCAAGGTCCTCGAATATATTACTTAAAAATTCTGGTACACAACATACAAACAAAAAAGTTGCGCAAATATTTAGATCTCATTTACTGGCCAGTTGGATCTGTTGGATATACATTAATGTATCTAAACAGAAAAAGGTCTAAAAATAAGTTTCCTTTATTCTCTTAAGTCCATGATGTAATGCAGTCTTCTATTTATTAATTTGCTTTCTGTTCCATCTAAGCAATCTATCTGTGGTTTGTTCACTCTAGTCATTCCATGTCTCACTGACATATTAAATCTTTTACAGCCGCAAAATTGTAATGATTTTAGAACTATTTTGATGGATTTTCTTGTCACAAAAGTGCAAGTGCATTCTTAGTTCTGATGTCCTGAAACTTTATTGCAGCTACTTAGTGCTACCTCATGCTGCTTTGAAAAGCAGTTATTTTGGCGAATAAATGAGCCGATTTCTTTGCTGATGAGTAATATGCATTACTAATAGCAAGTGGCCCGGAAACCCAATCGGTCAGAAAGTAGGCTTTGTTCTCCTCAAGATCAAGATGAGATTGATTAGGGCAGAAAAAAGGATGAGGAAAGAAAAGAAGACTGCCAAATGTTGTTGTTTATTCGTGTTCTGGTGACCACCTTTTCTAGCTTTAATTTCTACAGTTGCATGGCAGCCAAAATTGAAGTCTAGCCAATGTAGGCCACAGGGTCCTTGCGGTTAGCTGGCACTTCATCAAACTCTATACTAGGCCACTGAAGCACTTGAATCAGCAGATTGCCCTTTCGCCCTTCAGTATGACCTTCGGGCCGTGCCAGTAGCCCTCCAATCCTTCTGCACATTAGTAAATAGTATGTTTTCCCACACTATTTTGTCTTGCTACAAATTCAAATCACTACAACCGCATTAATCACCCGCGCACTTTTAAGCATATTTAATAGTACGTTAACTTCCGCTCGTAATTCCTTTTTTGCTTAAGGTTTGCAGTAAACAGGACCGGAACATACCGAGGACCTTAGATTTTCGAAAATAACCATTAAACATGTGTCCCTTTGACGTGACCTTTGAATAAACACACCACCTCCAAATTGTGCAGCCATAACTGAAAATAGAATGTTTTCGATTTGTAAGCCCACCAATAAATTTAATTAACGAGGTATGCAGCATTGGTAAAGCAATGAGATAACACCTCAGGCAAGGCATCTGTTTTATACCGCTGCGTATGTTCCACTGTGGTAACGGGTGGTACCGAGGTGCTAACCAGAATAATCAGGATGTCGAAGACTTAAGTAAAATGCCGATCACACGTTTGCACTAGGAGCATGGACCACATTGTCTTCGCACCTTCCTGCCAACCTGCAGTACTGGTGTGCTCGGGCTGTTAATATTCTCGCAAATTTATCTGTTTTGGTTTGGCCTTGATATGTAGGTGATCTTAGAGCTTTTCTCCATTCAAAATATACCAATGAGAATTGAACTTGTGTGTAAATAGTGAAGCGGACTAGAATGTTCGGGAAACAAGTGTAAAAATGAAAGAGTCATTTCCCAGTCTGTTACCTCTAAAACACAAAAGTATGATAGTTCTTTTAGAATTGTGGATATTCTCTGCAAATCTAGCATTTGTTATTCCATCAGACAAAGAAGCATCATCATTTACTTACCTAACTCCCATTTTGCGAAACGTATAAGCTGGATGCCTTCATTTGGGTTTGTCGTTAAATAACTAACGAATACTGAATTTCACAATTTGTAAATTTAAATTACCCTTTTGAAGACAAATGCAATGGTACATAAGCCAAGGTCGTCTCATTTTTGCAAACTTAATCTGAGCATAAGCCTCAATTCACTCACTAAATTGGTGATTTTTGCTTTGGTGACTGATAACCACATTAACGGTTTTTAAATTTTAAACTCCTAAAACCTCTGTTTGTGTCTGAGTTGAGAAAGTCAACTCTAGTATCCTTAGGCCAAGGCCATTTCATAGGCAACCCTTTTGATGTCTGTCAGATACTGACTGACCTTGACAGTTCAGTCCCTTTTATTTACAACAGAGCCTCAAATCATAGTGGAAGAACTATGCTTTAGTCGACCATTTTCACATCCAACAAGTCAGATCAGGATCTCCGAGCTTTTAAATGAATTAAACAAAGCTTAAGCAGTACAGCCCGTTTGCTTTTCGGCATTGAAATTCAGCACATAAATTTACTCATTCCACTGTTTATCTAACACATGTGAAGTTGCGATTTTGAATAATATTTTTTGTACGGCTACACCGGTCAAAATGAAAGCGGTCTTAGAGAATCCAAGTGCATAAAACTTTTTGTTTGGAATCCCAAATAGGAGTAGATGGCCATATTCGACTTTCTCACTAAAGGAATTTTAAAAGCAGCATTTTAGCTCACCGAACTAACCAAATTTTTTGGGCTAAATTTGATCATCCATAACCAATATCATTAGATGCAGACGATTTTCCAATTGTCTTTAAAATACCTTACCACGACTAAGTGTTCCATTATAGCACTCTGTTTTAAATTCTTTTGCAGATAGTTACAAGTTTTGTATACTTTGTAATGCCTTTATCACCACATAGTCCATACATATACCAACGCTCAGCCGTGGCCGCTTGGACATGAGCTCTAAGTCTTAGTAACAAAGGGCATTTGACACTTACCACGCACAAATGTAATTATGAGAATTGGAAATTTTTTAGTATCCAAGCATGAAGCTTAAGACTGAATTTATTAAGCATGTGCGGCCGCTTGCCTCACAGATGAGTGAATGGACTTGCGTACTTTGCTCATAAAGTTGGTGGCGCTGAGTGTTCTGCAGATCGACAAGGATAAGCCCATAACTTAGAAATTCATATTTCTATCATTTATTAGAGATTTTTGGATTTAATTAGGTCTGGGAATAGGAGTGTAACATTTACTTATCAACCAGTCTGGGATATTGCAAGCGTTTGTAAGCGCCAAATATAAATCAATCAAGTTTTCATTAGCATTTCTCTTCTACATTTTCTCCCAATAGTGATAACTGAGCTCGTCTTCTTGCGTCACCCACTCAGCAATTCCGTTTGGATGGGTTCTACCTTATTATTCCCATGTGTTTAAGCTTATTGGTCATTAACCATGCTACTGCGTCACAGTGTACCGCCATGATTTGTCCAACATTTATCGGTTCCTGGATGACAGGTCTTGATAATGGAATTGAGGTGAATGTTTATCACGAATCAGTACTTAAAGTGAACAAGTAACATTGGGTGAATGGCGGTCGGTCTCAAATAGACAGAATTAACGTTTATGAAGTCATCGAAATTTGCAATGATGTAAAGAGAATCGGTTTAATTGTTACTTGATTCACCTCAGACAGGCCATGATCCTTCAGAATGTCGCACCCAACTAGAGATAGATCGGAACTAATAAAATAAGCAGTCGTAATAGAGAAGATACAAGCTGTGTTATCCGAGATGAATTTATAAACAGCTTTTTTGAATCCAACTTTACTTAAGAAATACAAATTCTTTTTTTAAGATTATTTAAAAAAGGAAAAATAAACAAAAATATATAGATAAAGGGGAATAGTCAGAAATGCAATTTGTCCTTTAAATAAATAATCAATTCCGATTGGTTAAAAGAGTACAACCGCTCCATAAAATAACCACTTTTAATTATTGTCACCATGTGGCTGCATGACCAAACGGGATCCCCTTAATCATAATCTGTCAAAAAGTACATTCCTACATGCCAAATCCACAGAAGATAAACATGACCTAATTATAGCATGCAAAGCTTGAAAATCGCCTAAACACATGGGTAAGAAAGGCAAAAGAAGATCCCATAAGATGTTCTGTGAACTTGCATGTATGTCTAATTTGCTGTAAGATCCATCAACCCCTGTATAAGCTCTTTATTTTGATCGCATTGAAATTTAATTTGAAAAGGGAAAAATTTTAGCTAACATGAGCTTTTTAAATTATTGCAAACATGGCTGATTAAACTTTGGGAAGTAAATATTTTTGATGAAATTAGTTTGGTCAGTGGTATAGCCCGCAACTTTTGTAGGATCGGCTAACTACTTGTAAAAGCGCCTAGCTGGATAATATATAATGAATGGGACAGAGGTAGTAAGTGCCGTATAATACTGAAGGACCGCAATTTAAGGTGATGAGGAGAACCAACCATTGACTGGATCCTTTAAAGGGCTAATAGGCGCTTCTTAGATCACTACATCCAAGGTGAAAAAAAATATTTAAAATGGAAGCTTTCAAGCTATTGATTTAACCTCGTCTAACTAAGGAAACAGAAAATGACAGTGCTAAATCAAGATGATGAACATCGACTGCAGATATTCAGATCAATGTCGAAATGATTTAGAGAAGGTAAGGCAGACGTATAATATTATTTGTAAAGCATTACAAACAAAAATAAATTATCCTGCTTTTTGAAATTAATGACTTGTCAAAGTAGTCTCATTTGATACTCTGCGACAAACCACTGGTGAACAAAAAAACCTTCTTTCATTATGACAAAAGCTGGTCATTTAAAAGCGGTCATAACTTTAATTGGTACTTAAGAAGGAACCCCAGATTCCATATCTGATTCGACTTTCCTTTTTTATAGGATGTACAGGTTTTCGCGTAGGTGATAGCTACTAAATTTAAGCACTTTTGAAGCGAGTTATCTTTATCTAACTCAAATATCATGCAAAATGAAGTTTGCCTATCAAACACAGTAATATTACGTTTTTTTGAGAAAACGAGCCGTTATTCAAACATTAAATTAGCAAAATATCTGAAGAAGTGTCTCTGAATTCATCTTTTCAGCTGTGTTTGGCTAGTTTCGTACAGGATAATCCCTTAGACTTTTATCTAGCAGTATGAAGCAAATTATGATGACAGGTGATGCTCGAGAGATATTAGCGATTTGAAACTTTATCTACCGGTCTACGTGATTAACATTGAGTATTTAGTATGCAAAAATGATTGACTAGAACATGCTTTTTAGGCCAAATGCCATCAAAGTACTCCAACTTTGTGACTGGTGGATTGTCACCAATCCCTAAAGTGGAGACGAACACTGATTAAGCTTAAAACTTTGGCAGTCTGCAACCCTTCCCTCCTCTCTCCGAATAACCCAAATATAAAATATCGTCCTCTAGCTATCTTCTCGACCCAAGAGTCCTAAGCTGTAGGCAGAATAGAAGAACATTTCAAATGTTACGGTGGCACAAACAGTCATACTGCACCGCACAAAAGGCACAGGTTGTCATGAGGTGAATGCAAAATATTTTTTAGCAATGATAGCGTTAGCTTAAGCAAGCTATTGCTTAATACGACCTATCTATGCAGTGCATTGCGTATTTTAGTCCTGACTGTACGCACTTTCAAGCTAATTCCTTACCCGCTTAACTACGCGTAGGGTACTCACGAGGAGCATGTTTCACGTTAAATCAGATAGGGTGCCTCTTTTAAAATAAGCCAACCCAAAATTGTTATACTACCACCAATATGGCCTCCTGAGTGCCCTATAGACGTTGTAAACACTGATTTCTTTAAGTACCTTTATTACGCAAGCAAAATTTCTATAAAAAAGGGACACAAAAGGTGGTCATGTAATTTAATATGCGACGTTAACAAAATCGTATCGTGCAAATACTAAAAATATATTCCTTTCCAATTACCAAGGGCCTAATCAACCTGGCTGGAGTGAAGTTCCACATAGAAAATTTGCTTTGAAATCTTTTATGATAAGCTAAATGAGGTTTCAGAGGGCATGTTAATTTACCATGGTATTGAAAATGAGTTGCATTTCTTAAAGAACTCGATGATAGAGAGTAACTTAAGGCAGACTAGGCTGTGACACCAAGATGGAGTTTTGCCATTCATGACAGGCATTTGACCGTAGCACACCATGTTAATCTATTGCTTGGTTTTCTCAGACCTACCACCTGAACTGGCTAGAGCATGGACAGTAAAAATGAGATGTTAATTGACTTAAAGGGTTTTGCAATTTAGGGATGACAAAAATTGCTGCTTATGTGGGTAAGTTTAATTCTAATCAGGCTAAATCTTTGATAGCAAGTAAATCAAACTTTGGCGAAAACTTCCACATTGTATTTTAAGTGTGAGTTTGATGGGGCACTGGCAGTGGATTGAAACATGAAGCTATTCCCCTCTCACGTATTTGCAGTCTTTCGGCAAGTCTTGAGCCTGCAGTGATCATTAACACATTTAACGTCTGCCTGCACTTAATGTTGGTCAGCCTGACGAAATGGAAGAGAATAGGAATTCGAGGTGTTATGCAAATTTGAGGAGCTAAGCATGAAAATGATAGATTAGTAGACTCTAAATGGGAACATTTTCTGGGGATGTTTGATATGTAAATCCCCATTTAATCGTACGCATAATCATATTTGACGTCATGTTTCTTACACATAAACAATTATACGAAAGCCTCTTTTGCCCATAACTACAGAACATGATTCATGTCAATTCATCTTTAGACAGACAGGCAATAATGCACCTAAATTTTCCTCGTATTTGACAGTAATCATTTTAGCACATGTCATTACTTTAGCAGGATATTTTTATTCTAAAACTTTCGGTAGATTTGACTTATTTCAATCCTTATCAGGCTTTATTCCATTACTAAATGAAATTTCCTTCGCCAATTCGTGTGTAGTATGATTGCACCTCTCGTGGCATTTCTGGATGCTATTCCATAAAATTAATGCCACTTGTAAAACGCATTGCCCGGATATTTTTGAAAAGGGATTAAATTTAGCAGCTATTTGTTTTGTGCGTCCCTCAGCGCCAGCTGTATGAAATTCCGGTCGTTAAATACCGACAGCTACATTGCTGCCGTTGCGTTTACTTGGAACCTCAGATAAATGTTCCTATTTAATCCTCTAGATATTTGCAATTTTGAAAATAATTTTTGATGGTCCTAGAAAACATACACTTCCACATTTCTTTCTGATTGGGTAAAGTTAATCTTTAGGTGTGCTAATAAGTATTATAAGCCCAAGGTTGAATAGTCACTATAAGTATACATGACTAAACCGGACGAGTAACCTAGCCTCTGGTTCAGAGTTTAACACTTTAACAACCTGCCTTCAGATCTGTTAACGCATGTAGCGCTACTGTGTAGAATCCCCCACGTCAGTCAAAAGATATTTAGTCAGTCTGATGGGTGGCCCTGATAAGATCTGCCCTACTCAGAGCAGTCAGTTGGTAGCAGTGGTTAAGGTAGATCGGTTACTTGAAGGAGCTTAAGCGTCTACCAAATCTCCGATTCAAGTTTCATGTCTACTTGATGCGGCTGAGGTACGCATCATCACGCATGAATGAGTGCTGTCAAGGGGCAATTCTAGGAATTATAGGGGAATAATTTTTAGTGAGAGACATTCATTTGCCCTACTGTTCCGAAAGTCATTTTACCCAAGCCAAAATCAGTGATTCAATTTGCTGTCCTTCACCGTTTAGACTATACACTTCAGTAGTATAAGGGGAGGAGGCTTTTGGATATAACAAATTTTAATTAAGATGGCGCATAAACAAACCTTATAAAGAGGTATTACTTTTTGGGCAGAGTCGATTGCCAGTTTAAGACAACTCCCACGTTGGCAACATTGTCTTCGTGGCAGGAATGTGAAAGGTTTCGATTAGCTTCCTACACGACATGGCAGACAGCGCTTTCTGATCGCATATTCCCCTTTCAGTCCATGGTCAGCCTTCAAGCTTACGTGACAGCTTAATGTCTAATTGAGTTTATGCGGTTCACTTAAATCCCTCTCTCAGATAAAACCACCACAAAGTACAAAGTATGTAAATGGCGGCAGCTAGCTCTGCTTTTAGCTAAAAAATCATGGAAAGAAAGAGTAAACATAATAAACTCTCATATCCACATTTTTCGATTCGGAGGAATGGGAGGATAAAGGGTTTACACAAAGGGTGGAAGTCAAGTAACAAACACAAATTGAGCGCGTATTATAAAAATAAGTGAAAAATTAATGACCTTTCATCATAAAGGTATAGCAAAATAGAGATCTCATTTAAAGGAGCCAGAAAACCTCAATAAAAGGAAACTTTAATTTTGAATATTTAACAATAATAGGGGTTAAAATGAATATACTTAGAATTATAATGATTATTGTAATAAATGCAATTGTAATAATTTACTGAAGAAAACTCACAGTTAATATTTTCGGGTTGGAAATTGGGAGAAGGATAGAAATAACACGAACACTCTTAAAACTAAGGTAAGCCTAAGTGAATATATCTGGCTCACAGAGTCGTCAAATGCATTCCTCCGCCTATATTATTTCTAAGGTTTCCTCCTCTAGTCATACGTTTATGCTAATACAATTCTTCATTTTGTTTGCTTAAATAATGAGTATTGTAACAGATAAACATTAGATCATCACAAAATACTACCTCTTTTAGCAGTAGTAGTAGACACTCCCCCACTTTAGAACGGGATACTGCAAAAGCTCACTTTTCGGGTGATTAAAAATATGGCCTGGTGAAATCGTGCATGGTATTCTCTCTATGTATTTAAATAGATTTATGTAGAAGAGTAATAATTATAGAAGACAACATTTTGATTTATTTAATAAACTTCGTTTGATAACCACCCTCTATCTAGTCAGCAATATATTAGGAGGAAAAGAAAATTAGATAATACTGAGGGGCAGAATATCCTCAGGAGAACTAAAACATTTCCTTGAAGTTTCATAAAAAACAGGCTACATTGTTACACGTTGTTTGTTAAGGCCTTTGTTTTGGTTATGTGGCACTAAAGGCTCTGCTATTGTAATTCTGCCAGGCAGCGTAGACTCCAGGCCGTTTCAGTTGCCTTTCAGTCCTTTTATACGTTGCTAATACATTTTTCGTCCTAATGATATAATTTATCCTGTCTTTAGGAAAGGCCCAGAATTCTACATTTTATTTCAATGCGTAGCAATGGTTTAATACGAAAGAGAGGAGCATCAGATACCACATCTCCCATTTGCGAAATGACTATGCCAAGCTTCTTCAATTATCAAACAAGCTCTTCCAAATTTTCGTCGAACAGTGTCTCAGAATAAAACTCACTGCATTCCAAAAGGTTTTTTGTAAATAATCACTCATTAAGGCTGAAATTTCCGAAAAATCTCAAGCTAGGGTGTTTAATTAAGCAAGCACCGGTGAATCTCATGATTGTTACATGCATTGTCCACAACCTATTTAAATGATTTAAATGGCTAAAACTAAGTGGTAAGACTCGCTGACATAGGCTTATATTGATAGATAGCCTTTTAAATAAGTAGTGACAACAGCTTCGACGCACGGTTTAGAGACATACATGTATGAAACCCTTGAAGCAATACTGCAGTGTATTCAGTTTTTGTATTCCTTGGGTAGTGGTGTCGATCTTGCTAAATACATTGACAGGAAAAGCGGTTGAACCCAAGGTTATAATGGGGAGGATTTTATTTGGCGGAGAAACAAATATGCAAACAAAGTTGGCATGCAGTTCTAGTGTTTTCAAAATTTGTTTCAATAATTGCTCTAGTAAAAAAATAAAAGGAATGAGGACATTATCTCAGGGTAGTTGCTGTTTAATTGAGTTCAAGGTACCCAAGAGTTCAAATTTACTTCTATCTCCAAACAAACAAGGGTTTGTTGCGAAACAAAAAAAAAATGCCAAACTTACAAAATTAAATGAATTAGCACATATTTGATTAGCACGATAATTAATACTACTCATTCTGAAGAAATACAATAGTACTCTGGAATTGGTTCTCATCAGATATCTATATAGGATGAAAACTTTTGCAATCATTGCCTTTTTGTCCTAAATTCCATTAGCCTTAATTAGGAGCTACTAGTAGACATCTTTTTCTCCAAATAAAACCGCTGTCAAAAAATGCATTCTAAAAAACAAGATTACTATTTATTTGCTCTCAGCATAAAAGGAATTCTTTGTATTCCTCGTTCTTCAGTGAGGATTGACGAAAGTGGGTAGTTTGCTGGCGGCTTAAGTCGGCCTATCATAGTTTAAAGTTTGTCCTCTGTTGGTTGCACTTGCTGTTGCTGTTGACTGTCAATATTTTCCATGAAGGTATCCGTTCCATTGATGACGGTAACGCGGTAAAGTCCATGTATTTGCAAGACTATTCCTTACTAAGGTGGACGCGGTTGAAGAGGAACGGGAGGAGGGATTACTTAGGCTACCCTCCACACACACCGAGGGCACACCACGTCGCTCTACCTCGTATTTGATAAGCTGGCGCCAGAAACCCGGATTTGGACGTATGCAGGGTCGGAGGCGGCGGAGATGATCGTATGCTTCTGCCAATGTCATGCTTGAATGCTTTACAAGGTAGGCAAGAACAAGACTGGGAGATCGTGACACCCCAGCCACGCAGTGCACGAGGCTGCGCCCTCCTCGCCGTGCCTCTCGAGCAATGCGGTCCGCTACAGAGTCAAAATGAACACTCAGATCTGCGCTCTCTATATCCTCCACACAAATCTGCACGTGTGATCGTGTTCGCCGCCCACCTTCCGCCAACAGCTCCGGTGGAAGCACCTCCACCATGGCGGAGATCACTTGCGTCACGCCATGCTGTTGCAGTCGGGTCGGTGTCAGTGCCGCCAAACTGCTCAAGTAGAGATGGTCATTGATCCGCGCAATCTGACTAAACATCCTCTCAATCTTCTTCAATCTCACCCACTTCTCTTTACCCATCATATTCGCTTAGGGTGTCCGTTTAGTCCGATTGGCTTAAACGGTCTCATCCAATAGGCAGCGCACTAGCCAAATCGTTTAAAATCACGAGGCTCTCCCTACGTGACTGACTGTCGTGAATCCATACATAGGTATTTATTATCACGCTTCAAAAGAACGCATGTTTCCATGCCTTATTTAACATATTTTATTATCGGTAATTCCAGTATACGCAAATTTGGCAACCCTTGTAATGCTGCGATTATTTCGAATTAACCCGCAACTAATGAAGAAGGTGTAATGCATAATTATGCAGATCATTTATTAAGGTAAACAAGTCTGTAAATCCGGATGATTTTTACCCGTTACTTGATAAAAACAAGTGGCCAGAATTCTTTTCTTTTTAAAGTATTACCGCTGTTGAATTCCAGTCTATATATTCTATGTTAATCTAAAGATAGGTATTAGAGGCTGTGGAAGTATACACTTAAATTACACACCATATCACCTTCAAATTCCCATTGACACTTGATCCTTCATCTCTTTTACGGCATGTTCGCTTATTTCGCATAAATTATTTAAACCACTCAAACCAGATGTATATACTTATACAACTAAAACCGATGTCGTCAGAATATTTTTATAGAAATTTTCAATATCACTGAAGTATATCTGCTAAAATACACCTTTGACTAGAAAAATAATCCTTTTATAGATATGTAGTTGTGTCATCCTCTTCTAGAAAGGCAGAAGTTGTCTACCCACCATCACATTGGCTGCCGCACTGCATGCCATTCAACGACCACCATAGACTGGCAAGAAAAGACTTTTGCTATTCACTTACGTGGTCAAATAATGCCTAGCTCAAGTGTTTTGCTCTTTAACCTACAGTGGCAATTCACTTTTAACTCTGAGAGGTAATACTGCGTATATTGAGCAATAAAGATCATTTTGAAATATCTGTGGAACTGAAATTCAAAAGACTTCGTTTACAATGACCGAAAGTGCAATTGCAAACTTTTAAAACACTTTTAAATTTACGTATGTTTATTAATGACATGAATTTTACGGACCAAATGTCAACTGATCATCATACAATCGCATGTAAACACTGTCCACTTTGTGTTAGAATGATTAATCTGATTCGCATGTGTAGGTAACAGGTACACATTGCAGACTTCCGACACTACACTGATGCAGCCAGATTGAAGGCGGCCATCCTTTCTCATGTCCTTCATTCCATCCCATCATTTGCGTCCTGGAAAGAATTAACTCAACCTATATGGGCAAGTTTAAATGGTAACGGTATTAGATCCAAATCGGGTACTAATGGACTTATAGTTCGTAAAAAATGCAAAAAAGATATTCTTAGCCAAGCATTACAAAACTGCACATACATATGCATACTTGAAGATTGTACTTGCATAAAGACCTATTGTAAATACCACTGATGCGCGGTCTTCCATTCAAGCGAATTATAGCAGTTGTATATACTTGTAGGGATAAGTATCCTATCGTAGAAACAAACTCTACTTTGAGTGGACTTTTTGCCATGATCCTAAACAACCATTGTGATCCTATCCAGCATTGATAAATGCTGATCTGGCCACCCTTTACCAAGCTGTGAGGAAACGAATAAGTGATTATAATGATCTTCATTAATATGTACATATGCACATTGACAAAGTCGTTAAACTATGTATAATCATATATACAATAACCATTTACAGATATCTTCTGCTCCCACTTTCTTCTTCTTTTCGTGTCAAAAGGTCGATTGTGTCTAAGCTTGATTTGTTCACATCTAGCCTACCCCATAAAATAGAAAGTAAGGTAAGCAATCTAGCAAAAGCAGAAGAATTTTTATCTTTGCCTAATTGTTTTCACTCCTCATTATTCCAATTACAAGTGCAACAAAAGATGGAGGAGTAAAATGTTCGTGAGCATCTGTCAAGTTTGTAGAACTGTTAAGCACAACAAGTGTGATGCTTTATTTGGTAAGCATCTGGATATTCAAAACTTATTTTTTAATTAAATAATAGGCACAATTTTCTTTCTGCCTTTAGAAGCATACCTTTTTTCCCATAGCAGAAACGACAAATACATATCAATATGACCAGCAGAATGGGGGTACATATTGTCACCGATACGGCGAGAGCTACTTCTAAAAATGGAAAATGTAAAGACATATGCAAACAAAAATTTCTGAAATTTTACAAATAGCGATTTTTGCAAGTTATTAAACCATTTTAAATTCAGTGGTTCTTTTAAATGCTAGTAAGGAGTTTTCACTTTAACCATCTCGTATGTTATGGAGTTTAGTCATGTAAAGCTGTAAATTGCCATTTGTTCAGAAACAATTGAGCAGACTCGAGTCATATCAAGTCACACGTGCAGCAATTCATGAGGGAAGATTAATTTGCTTATGTTTTGTTAAGAAATACCGCGAATATGTGTAAGCCGAAATTATCCTTGTGATGGCCAACTATGACAGCTAATCAGTAAAGTCATAATACTTTTAAAATGTGTAAAGATTTTTTAGAATATCAATTAGCAAATTCAATGACTTACTTAGGGATGGAGTAAAATCCGGCGAAGTGATGGCTGGATCTCCTTAACCAATGCAAAACAAGTAAAGAGTACAACCTTTCTGGCTGTATTTATGGTGTACATCGCCACATGTCACCATTTTTTAAAAATACGGCTTAAATAAATAAGCTGTAACGCACTAAACAAATGTCGTAAGCAAGAATTTTTGCATGGCAGTACAACTCTTCAGAAATGGTTCGAGAATCTAGGCAATTATTGAGGCACCGAAATGCTACTCACCCGTAGTAGAAAAACTTTCTAGCGTACTCGTTGAATGAGGGTTAGAACCTAAGATTGTAGGAAAGAGCCTAAGTACTGGGAAATGTCACCATGTAGAGGTGTGTAATGTGGTGGATAAAAGTTGAAAATCAACTGCAATTGAAGTGCTGAGAAATGGTACCAAAGTCATCTACTGCATGGAAAGGATACTTTGGGAAATTATTAACTACAAATTTGTTAGCACAACACCTAACTCATATTTATTCTGATAAAAAAGGAACAGAAATGCCATATGCAATTAGAAGTATCCACAGAGGGGGCGATCTTACGTGCCCTGGCTTACAAGAGGCACTGGAATGGAGACAAAGGCCAAAGACAACCATCATCCAGCTTCTGTATGTCCACACCAGTGTAATGTTAGAAGTCTGCAGGCCATGCAAGTTTGCAGCACATTCTATTCCGATTGGCCCACCTGGCACCAAGTGGGCAGCGATTACACTTAGGCAGGTGAAGGTCAATCGATGGTCGATCTGTGCAAGTTATGCGGACGATATTTATATTTGCACTTGCCAGCTTTACTATACGTTTGGCGGTGCTTTCAGACCACGGTAATAATGCGAAATGTTTTCAACTTTTGCTCAGTTGGGTAGAGATAATTCACTAAGAGGAACAAGTAAAAATAATATAACCAATAGATTGTGCAAGTCACAATTTGCACGACCTTTAACCCCCAAGTCAAGTTTTAGGATAGTCCCTTTAAGTTTGCATAATTTTGAGACAAGAGCGTTCAGATCCTTGATGTTAATCTACGAAGGCTGTTGCGCCAGTTGTCATGGTCTCTATTCATTTATAATTAAGTGGCATTCAACTTATCGTGATGCCGTTGCTTTCATTAGATCCATCACACAATCTCATGGAAGAGTGTTATGACACTGAAACACCTTAAACATTACAAAAACGCATGGTAAAACCACTTGCTGCATTTGCTTACTGTGATGACAGCAGAAAATTTGCGGCTCATCATCTGTCATTTCTGCAAGCACATCATAATTGCCACTAATATCTAATCAGTAGGTCGACTAATCTGATTAAAGGTGCAACAAATGAGTTTGTAGTTTGTAATTTCACAACTGCTAGTAGCGTTAAATGTATAGGTTCTACATAAATGAGGCATGAAATACTATTTGTGATTTTGCAAGCCGGTTCGTACAATAAAGGGAAGCAATGTTTACGTCGAAGAGTATATATTTTTTTGACGTTCTGGTTGGGGAATAAAAGTGCATATTACTGAAATTCGCAAAAAGTAGCGGTGTCTATGACTCAAAAGAAAAGGAGCAATATTCGCACTATTGGCAAGTGTGGATTGCATTAAAGGCCAACTTTTGTTTGCCAGGAAAAAAATAAGGTATACACAGAGAGGAAAATTGGAGGAAAATTGAAAGCATATCCCCATAGGCACACAAAGATTTTAACCGCTCCAATTAACTTTTGAGAGTGATTAATACGGGTGGCATTACTAGAACCTCATGCATATTTTTATTGAATCAAATTATCGGCGATCTAATCAAAAGGCATCATTGTGCTACTTATTTACTACGGAGAAAGCAATCTGATAAAAGCTTACTTGAAGGAGCGGGAAGAACTACAATTGCTGCAGTTTTTGGAATTTCAAAATCCAGTCTCATTGTTATAATACCCCAACATCCGCGCATTGGAAAGTCAAATTGCAAATGTCAACTACTTTCGGTAAGTGAATATACTTATTCACTCTTTCACTTATTGGAGTAGCAGTTGACACATTATACCTCGTAATTTTGACATTGGTGAGGTGGACTAGACTAGGCTAAACTGGTTTGATTCTGTCGTGAGCTCTTTAAGGGTAGTCTCTTCCATCGTTATTATCAGTCTGTCTGATGTGTGTAATTTTGTGGGGTGCGTTGCGCTAGCGATCTCGGAAGGATGCAACGCACGTGTATGTGCGCGTGGGCATTGGGGGAGGGGGGGGGGGGAGTAAGAACATGTGGATAGCGCTTCTGTGGGTGCGCTCTCTCACATGTCTGTGTGTACACACAGTTGGGTTTGCCATTCGTACAGTCACTTGCTCACCTGCTAGCTGCTGATGTTGTTGCTGCTGCCTATGGCATGCGAACTACTTGGTTGATCCTGCCGGTAGTCATATGCAGGTCCCAAGGATTAATCCATACTTGTCCCACTTCACGCCTAAGTTCAGAGAGGCTTCGGATGTTCCCATTTAGTCAGCCATGGTTTACTAAAGCGTACCCGTTAAATGAATAACCGCAACAACTTTAAAGCTAATACACTAATTTAGATCAAAAAAGCCAATCAATTGTGCGCGTGCGGTCGAGAGGTCTTTACGTTCGTGGACGAAATTTTGGTGGCACCGGATACTTGCTGCATACTGCAGCTGGTAGTTAAGAGTCGGCATTGTTGATTGCTTTTTTCAAACGTCCGTCCAGCTGATCATTAACAGTGGATGGTTAACTGCCTACTATGGTGGTAATAGTAAGGGGTAACGCACATTAAGATCACGATTTCGCTAAAATGATAGCCTGAGGAACGGTAGCAAGCTTGCGAGTTACCCACTTTTAGTTTAGGGAGGTGAGGTGGTGACAAAAATACTGATGAGGGAGTCATTAAAGCAAAGGAGTGTGCTCAGTAATAGGAAAAAGTGAATTCTAAATCCTTTCAATTAAATCAATTGTAGGTCAGGGCTGACTAGAGAAGCCATAATAACTCCACCTTTAATAAAGTATATTAAAATTGCCTGGATAAAAGGCTCATAATTGGACCTCTGTGGCACCGCTACCTGCGGATAATTGAGCGGCCGGTGTGTGGCTGTCGGCATGCAATCCTGGCGTCTGTATGTTGGTGGCTAGCTCAATCACCTTTGATGTCAGGCTTATGCAGGCCTTTTAATCAGCACTGTATTGTTAGGACAACAAAGAGTTGGGGTTATTTTGAATCCGTGTCTGTGGCGCAACAGCCACAGACGTGGGCGGGTGATAGGTACTATTCTTTGCACTTTGTAATCCGATCCCGTTAGTGGCTTGTTAGCATGCATTTCGATGGATTCTTCTCTTTGAGACTGTGGTGTCTGTGGGCAGATAGTGCTTTTTCTTAGGCAAATTTAAGCACTAAAA
>NW_020170548.1:13611-35570 GCF_000524195.1 Echinococcus granulosus | reverse complement strand
TCAAAATGATGCTACCGGAAAAGTTTTGCATTGATAAATGGAATAGGTTGACAAGTCTAGATGGCTCATTCGATTGTTTTTGAGCCCGAGGTAATAATCAAAAGAGACAGGAGGGGACGTTTGTATGGCTGCAATGGAGGAGAAATCCAGACTGCAGCCAGAAAAACTAAGGCAAAAGCAATCGTCAAGCATATATTTAATGACCATAAGCGAGCTATGAGGCTCGACGAGGTCAAAGATGAGATACAATCATCTCACTTTTGACCATAAATAATGCCAACTGATGATCTGTGATGGTGGTATCTGTGCTACCACCATCCTTAAAGCTGTCACCCCAATTTCTACAGTGCTTAGGTTCCTCAGAAGAAAGTATGGGTATGAAGCTGAAAATGGAAGGAATTAATTGAAAAGCGCTACCACGAGTGGTGGCTGCCGATTGATTTGACTCAGTATGGATCGAGATCATTTGCACGCTGTAATGACGGTGTTAACCGATTAGACCCTCTGCCCTGACTAAAAAGATGGTTAATCGAACTTGTCAGCCACCATCGTGACAGCAGAAAATTAGGACCTGAAAATGCTCCCTGTAATTGACTTGTGCCTCCTAGCAAGCGCAAGTCATAAACGTGCGCTGAATGCGTCCCTACCCTTCGCACACATTGCCCGTCACTGATACCGATTAAATGGTATAGTGAGATCATTTCGGCGACAGCAATTATCAGGAGGCTGGCTGATGGTGATACTGCAACTGCGATCTATCGGT
The DNA here is from genome assembly GCF_000524195.1 of Echinococcus granulosus. Taxonomy (NCBI): domain Eukaryota; kingdom Metazoa; phylum Platyhelminthes; class Cestoda; order Cyclophyllidea; family Taeniidae; genus Echinococcus; species Echinococcus granulosus. The sequence continues at coordinate 34,807 of NW_020170548.1, read as the reverse complement.
CCGGTCGGTCGATCGCTGGACCGGTCTGGGCTATTATAGGTCTACCATATGGCAATGATTTTATGTGGCTTGCAAGCCAGGGTGCAATCAGTGACCCGTCTGGCGACATTACTGTCAGGTGGGAGTTGAACTGTGATATTGCGCTGAAAACACCATAGTAAACTACCTTTGAGGAATGATGCACATTTACGTAAGCACCGCTCCATGAATATAGCAATATTTGTACGACTTTTTCGGAACCATGCATTGCATCATATATCGATCAGCAGTGAGGTCAGGTGGCCTTGAGTCATGGGAGGAGATCCATATAGCGATTCCTAGGTGGTGGGTCACGTAGCATGCAGGGTAGATGTAGATCAATACATAAAGTCTCTGATGATGGCCCACTTAACGCTGGTCATAGACATAAGTCGACATATAGACGCCCTGATGATGAACCACTTCAACCTGAGGATGAGGATGGGAAGATTACATTGCCCGTAATGAGGCCAGTGCACTGGCTTGCATGTCAGAAGATGCTTTTAAAGTGGGCGCGGGTAGAGCCCCCCTGACTTTAAGCCCACGACGGACGTAAAATACGATGACCTACTGTTCTTCCAGAGGCTTACCGGTAGGTCCTTTGCATATCCATTCTCGAATGCAGCGTAGGAAGTGAGAAGTCTATTTGCAGCGTGAATAGTCGATTGAGCTCTTTTGGAAGAGCAGTGAATATTGAGAAAATCAGCGTTAATATATCATATAAGTTCGAGCAAGTATCCCAAAAAATGCCTTTAAGTGGGATATTGAGTAACCGCAGATGGGGTAAACCTTGTAAATTACCCTCTAAACTACAGGTCACCCACTACCTAGGAAGGGATGAAAATAATAACTACATTAATGACGCTAAAATGTTGCGATTGCATGTAATTTCTAGAATGGCAAGACCCTCATTAATGATGCAATGGAAGAGGTACTTTATTTTTCCTACCAATTGACTTAAAAAATATTTACTTACAGAGATGCTTACCTAAGTGTGACCAGCTGCGTGACTAATTATTAATCAGAAATTAATCGAATGCTGATAATTCGTGAGCTCGGCTACACCGCTTTTAGCATTACCTGATCTCCCGACTTAATAACTTAGTGGAGTTTAAAATTAATGATTTTTAGTAATTTACTCAAGCTTATCAGCTGAAACACCACCATAAAGAGATGCATTCCTGCCTGGATTAAAGTTCAAACTGTCGTTCCTACCAAGTGGAGCCCCTTTGGACAAAATCAAGGTGTTAGCTAACTTGACAGAGAACCTACTTTCCCAACAAGAAAATACACAAAAACACAGTACAAGAGCCAATAACCTATCAGATAACTAATTAAAAAGGCCATTGCGCAAAAAACAGACAGCTTAGGGAAACTAATCACGTTGCAACTACACACAATCTGCAGTGAAATAAAGAAATAAAAAAGCCGTGATATTTAAATTTGCAAATTACATAAAAATATGTCATTACAACGGCCAAATAGTACAAAATAAGCAAGTTCTTGCACATATACCCATATACATTATAATCTTTATTAAATGCATATGTGTTTGTATAATTAATGACAAACAAGCATCAAATAAATCAAAGTCTTAGTTATTACAGCCTTGTATGTCACTATTACCATTCTATCGTACGATGACTCCTCTTTAGTCATCATCGTTAGTCACTATGCTAATATTACTTTTCAAGGCCATCGTCTGTTTGCACGATACACATGTCGATTTCCTCAACTCCGGTGATGCTACTATGATATCATTACCGAATGAGTGATCAACTTTTCAAAGTCGAGTATCCTTTCGATGACAATGGGCTGTTTACAGGTCTGCGCACCCCCTACCAGTTGCTTCAGTATTTATGGTAGAATATGCCAGAGGTATCAAAACTTTAGCATTGCTGCAGAGAAGCATTGAAAATGTATTTGAAGTCAAAAGCAATTTTGAGTATAATGATAATTCTTTTTTAGTTTTTGCACTTGTTGATGTTTTGTGGTACTTTCTTATGTTGTGAAGACTAAAATCGGTCATTTTTACCTGAAAGTGAGGAAGCCACTGAGCACGCGGATCTCGCATGCATTAATAGACAACGAAAAACTTCGATGACAACTAACTTGCTAAGCCTCTCTTTTTCCATATCATACAGAATTCCGTGTACCGCGCACCCCACACTGCTTTCTAAACGACTTATGGTAACGGCTGGTTTTTGTATTTCTGCATCAAGTTAATAAACGTATCGTTGGCTGTCCTAACCCATTCACTACCAACACTACTTCACACATAATCAAGCATCAGTTCAAACCCAGACGCTCGTGTTTATGTGTTTGTATGTTATACTGCAGTTGTAATTGTTGAGAATGGGTCATTCACGTAGTGATACTTTAAAAAACAATCAAGGGGGAGGCATTCCTACTTAGAACCTTTTAAAATGATTTCGAAATGTCTAAGAAAGATTACTTCTTTAAAGGACTGCGCAAGATCATAAAACACTTCTCCAAAATGGACAGGCGATCGGGTAGAAAGCGAGATTATGCTTTCTCGTAAGAGTAAATGTTGTGTGGTTGCATCTCTTTAATACTTTATCACAGATCCGAGATGTGATTGCATTTAAAAAATATGACATTTCAAAAAGCACTTTTCTTGATAGCTAATTTGATTTACTAGAGATCAAAAGAATTTCCCTAGTTGTCTACTTCTCGATTGTCACAAAGCTTACCTCTCTTAGGCCCATTTTAGAGCGATATGGTGCCCCAAGGCTTCCCTGAGGATGAAAGAATACATCATATTCTGACAGAATATGTACCATCTACATGCAGTAAAGCTTGGGTCTACTGCCATGGCCTGGGGGCCAGGCTGTCCAGAGGAGGTGCAATAGCGAAGCTCCTAGGCGATCCTTCACCAAAATAGAGGATTACGCAAGCGCTTAATGGATTTCAGTAACTTGTTCGCTATCTCCGCTACGAGATGTGCAATTTTCTGCTAGTAACTTAGATATCTCGATGTGTTTTTTTGCATTGCAGAATAAAAAGGTCAACATTCACAAAATCAGTGGACTGCCAATGTGGGGAACTAATGTAAAGGCATAATGAGTTTTTCTAAAGTTTTTAGGTCCTAATTTCGTATTCTGAGACGTCAATGAAGAAAAGAAACGGGTTTTCACATTTTGTAAGGTGAATCGTTTATTCCCAATCTAGTCATCTTTGTAGGCTTCCTAGGAGCACTAAGGCTTTTAACTGAAACTGTTGAGTGAGGAATCATTCGAGAGTCTTTGAGGCCATTTATTCTAATTTCTGTTTTTTTCTACCTTACTGACGTGTTGGTCAAAATTAGTCTTGTCTGTAAAGTGCTATTTGTTGTGCTTTGTAAGGTACAGATGTTGTCTATCCAAAATTGACATTGGTTTTTTGTGCTTGAAGTGGTATGTAGCTTCGAGCGTCAATTTTGAGTCCAACATTTCCTAACGGTGTTTGTGCTGACCTGCGCACGTATACATCGGCTATTGCCATTCTTGATACTTGTTACCGTATACGGTATCGCCACGTTAGGAGTCTTTCTTCATACAAACCCCATTGTCAGGATGAGAAGACGCGGAGACGGCCAGACCTTGAGGCTCGCTTGGTCATAACCACGTGGTCTCAACTGGGGACACTGGTGCTCCTACCCCACATGGAGCTTCCGCTGCACGAGGTGGACTCAGCTGGAGGTGATTTACCTACTATCACCATCACTTTCCCTCTGTTGCAGCAGCGGCGGATTTGTTTTTAGTTGCCAGTCACGGTCTCACGCAACCATTAAACCATCAATTTGAGCTCGGATATTATGGTTGCATCCCACTCTCCTTTACTACGTGTATATTTATCAACCGGATGTAGACCAGCCTACTTTTACTTGAACTCACATTCTATTTTTGCGCTCAGCCGAGCACTTGCAAATATGAATATGATTTTTGAATGGTGCAAAGTCGAGTCCTTATTGCTACAATTTAAAAATCAAGGCACTTCATTTAAGGAGAGTTAAGAAGGATAGGGAAGGCTACCTAAAATTAGTAAGATATAAGATAAGAATAATCACCCGTAATTGGTGTGCAATTTATGCTCAAACTTTCTTCCGGGCTGCTATACGTAGTGTACGCGTTTCAAGTGTAAATGCACTTAATTTGTCTCTTGGGACCAGGTTCTATTGGCATAGCTGCCGTAACTCGGCAGATCAAACATCTTAGCAACGCTTCACGATTAAAATACTGGTCTCAATTCAGCCTTTTCCAGTCACTAGGTAACTCTTCTGACAATTCGTCACTTTAAGATAACGCCTCAACTGATGTCATCTATAAGCATATCAGTGAGGGTAGAAGCAGATTAATTGATTTAAGAGCCTCTGGAGTGAGTCGCTATATTAGACTTCATTAGTTTATGCATATGGAAGAGTTAGCATCATTGAAATTGTTACGAAAAGGTGAAGAGAGGGTTTGTACATACTTGAAGCCCTTACACGCTCTCCACATAGCTCTAGTAACCCATTTGTTCAAAAGGTCAGTATGGGTTACGTTAATGCAGTAGTAAATCTGATCCTGCCCTCATGCTATGCTGTAAAGCTGGATTTTACGTTAAACTTACTTAGGAAGAAGTATTTTAAACTCCAAATGGAATATAGCATACTTTAATTCCCATTCAAGAAATTATTGCTATGCCCTGTAAAGTAACAAATCAACAAAGAAGAACCGCCGCTCAAATGGTTCAATAATAACGAAGGCGCAAAATACTGCCAATTTTCTGCCTAGTAAAGTAATGTGAACATTCTTGTTATGAATGCAAGTGGAATTTTTGAGTCAAACGCGTAATAAAATGTCCAGAGGAAAATTTTAGTACCGATTTGGGCCACAAATTTCTTGTTTCTACTAAGCCAGAGTATGCAACAAAGGTTGTTAATCGTTAAATAGTGGCCGTATCACAAAGTATTACCAAAATATAGCCAGAAAGATCTTATTTCCTGTCGCGCCTTATTGCTTCATCCCACAGAGCTCTCCAAGGGATAAATGATTTGAGGTGAGAATTAGGGTGTGCGTCAAATTTGGAACAGATTTATCCGCTCTTTAAAACTAAAGGCACCTTAATTGCATTCTCTAGGGGCCTGGATTAAGCGTGCTTTAATGGTTCAAAACACACAGTTTTTATGAGCCAGGAGAGGAAATTAATCTGCAGCTATCTTGGCAGACACGAGTTGGGCCACCAGTTGCATCGATTGGGCATTTCAAAAGGCATTGTTTGACAAAATTCGCCCAAAGTGATGCCGTGTGGTAAGTCATTTTCTTCAGTTATTCATGCTTGAAAAGATGTTTTGCATTATGTACTATGCGTAAATGAATAATTATATTTCCTGCTTGGTAAAATTACAAGCGTATGAGAAGTTTATTTTGTAGGCAGCCATTAATATGAAGTCGACTTAGACAAATTTATTCTCTGCGTAAATCAGCGGACCAGTGTCATGTTTTTCCAGATATATTACTAACGAATTAAGCCCATATTAGTGGTGTAGATGCTACTGCCAAATAATCGCCACTAGACCAGTTTCTGGATTAGTGCAACTGCCAAATGTTAAAGCTTATTTCCTGTTTCTTGTAATAATTTTTGGGTAGTTGTTGCTGGGAGGAGCGGTATTCTGAAAATCGAAGATGTTGGATGCTGTTGGATAGGTTAGTTTCCAAAATAAAAAGCTAATAGCGATGTTTTGGCTAATTTAAGGTCACCGAAAAGTGCCACAACCCTTCTCACAACTTTGCAAACACAAGGGTCTGCCATGCGGTCAACTAATGCGAGATGACCTCTTAATTCCCGAATCGGTAATCAGGTGTCAATTGAAATAATTTACACCGATTTACGAGTCAAAATGAAAAAAATGTTATTAAGTTTGTAAACTAAACTCAATGATTTTTATATACCTTTATAAAACATGCGGCCAATTGAGGCTATGTTTAATTCCAGTTCCAGCCGGAGTAGTTCATTGTACGATCTGATACACACAATGCCAGAGGTATGAAACTAGAAAATAGTCCTTGTTAAACAGTTTTGTTGATCTTGCAGATATCTGCAACAAAGCAGCTTTTTTATGAAGCTCCCGATACGGACACAGAGCACAGACTTCCGAAAACTTTAACCACCCTAAGGTAGGAAAACTAAGTGCCAATTCGCCACCACAAACCTTTTTGATAAATAATGTGTATCTTATTAGGACTTCCTAAGCAAATCAAAAAATGGAATTTGAAATTTCTTTTTGAATACATAAGGGGTGGTACAATGATAATGAGTCATGCTTCAACTCGATAAAAATATAACACAATACGGCCTCGATACTTATATTAAAATTAAGTAGCTTACAAACGTACTTTCCCATAGCGGTGATCTGATGCTATTCACTCCGTCTGCTGTTCAACCAAAAGGCGACCAACCGGTGACGGCAAAAGAACTTTTGTATTTGACTGAGGGCTGGGTCAGTCTAAAAAAGGCAAGCATTAAAACGCATCCTTACCCTTTTTCGTGCGTAGGCTTTATCGTTTGGTTCGAAAAATTGGCTTTTGGATTCCTATCATTATCTAATTCCCGTATTAAGAAGGATTGGTTGAAAGTTTAGGGGGTATGGAGAAGACACGAGCTCCATAAAACAGATGCCGGCACTGCTGCATACATTGGCATGATGAAGCAAAACATGGAGTGAGTCTATCGACATTACGTTCCATCTGCATTTACATCAGATGACGTATAAGATAGCATTTATTGTTTGGGACAAATATTCGACTGCAGTATTTTTAGGTTTCCAGATCACTGGATGGCCGATGCTCGTGAGTTCATTCCGCCTGGAGCAATTCTTGAAAGTCTTAGTTTTTCAGAGTACATTTGTGGTAAAGGACATAAAACGTAAGTCGGTGGCGCTCTGCTGTTGGTCTAACATATTGCCATTGAACCAAATCGATCACGGGGGTTTTATTATTGCCAAAAGTCTTTTGCTTTGATCTTTAGTAAGAAGGAGTTCCTGCGTGATCGTGCTGAGGCAAGTTTTGCCATTTTGGTTGGATTTCATTTACGATTTCAATCCTTAATTATAAATAGAAGGTCTATTTGTTTTCCCAAAGGTAAGGGAACGCCTGAAGTACCCAACATGGATGAGTCCTTGTAGCGTAAGTTCTCTCTTATTAGAGTTATTTTTCGTAATGTATAAAAGGTATTTTTTCAAATCTATTTCGAAAACATTGTAGATACCCCCATTTCGTCCCTCAACACAATCATTTGAGGAACCTAAGATTCGGCCTCGTAAAGTAACGCTTAACTCAAGCACAGGTATACACAGAAAACCAAGGAAACAGAAATTGGTTTGGTAAGTTTAGAGGTTAAAAGTCAGATGCTGATCTAATATTAGATGATCCGTGATTCACTAAATGGCCACTTTAGGCAGATTCGATTGCCTGCACTAAGCTTGTTTAAGCATTCCTGGTGGGTTTTATGAAGCACTGAGTACCTTTATCATGTAATTTCTTCAGGTCTTGAAGCAAAATGCTTATTAAATGCTGCTGTTTACATTTTATAGGTAGCTACAATCCTACTATGCTATCTGTGAAGCAGCAAATTAACAGATAGAGGGAAAGTAGATAGGTGTTAGAGATACGACTAAGTCTGATGACTTACACAAAGAGAGGGGTTTTGTTTTAGGTCGAATAAAAATGCATCAAATCAAAATATCTGGAAAAATGGGATTTCAGGTAAAGTGGTCCCCAATTTCTCAAATTACGTGGAAAAGATTTTGCTACGTTAAGCAAAATCCAACCTTTTTATTTTTGGGAGTAGGAATAAAAAACGGACCTAGTTTTTAAAATATTATTAATAGTAGGCGAGAATAGTGGTACTCAGGGGTGATTGGTGTAATTTTTAAGTGAGAAAATTTCAAGATATTCGTAGTTCTTATTTGATCTGAGAGTAATATAACTTTAAAACTAAAACAACAAGCGTTTAACGTGGATTCAGTAAATAAAATACATGTGCGGCACCCTAAAGGCTTTTCTGAAGACGAAAGAAAACTTAATACTTGAAAGCAACATGCATTATCAACATATTAAAGAGATAGGAGCCACTGAAATGGACTGGAGGATCGACCGCCAGGCACAATTGCCAAGGCAGATCACCGTATATGGCCCTATCAAATAAATAGCGTATTACGCATATTTTTGAGTAGAAACTTAGCAGTCTTGAGCGTTTTTGCGAAGAATCATGCTCTTCTTGCTTATGTTGTATTTTTATGGTAGACTGTTTCTTGTATGATGTTCTTAAATGTCCTGCAAGTGACACAAAATCGCTCTTAAAATTCCGTTAAAAATAAAACGCTGCTTGATGAGTTAATTCCTGCTTGAATATTGATATTTAACTGAATATTTTTAGGAAGACCCGGGTCTCCAGTGGATTTTATTTCCACTTTGTATGTCCTTTATCTTTATTTATTTATGAATAGGAATAGTACAGTCCATTTTTAAGGAGTCAAAACATAATCTATTTGACCATGGCAGAAAATGAGCAGTTTTTTAGTTGTATTATGAGAATTTATGGCCCTTTTAAGAGAATTTGTAACCGGGTAGTTAATAACTAGCAAGCTTTTCACACAGTGACAAATAAATCACTTATTTGTGTAAATGATAACACAGTGCTTTTGCATTTTCGTTCTTTGATTTTGAAGACCTCCTCAAAAATTTCCTCGACTAAAACCTCCCCAGCTGCCATCAATTACGCTAAATGACAATGGAGGTATGAAAGTTTCCTGCAAAAAATTGTTTTGGCTCTTTTAAACCAATTGAAGAACTAACGAATTTTGCATTATAGATTAGAATTCCAGCACACCTTTTTCGCTACAGAGGCAAAAAGAGAGCTTGTTATACATCAATAATATGTTTTTTAATACCGGTTCAACATTCCCATATTTTCGACTTTTATGTCTATACGCTTCCAAGATGAGGAAAATGAGATGATTTCTTTGTCCCCGTAAAAGGTGAAGCTGCATTTACACAACCCCAGACCTGCACTCCCGAGGAAGCTACCAAGTCCGACTCTCAGGACAGCTCTCACTTTTCTCCACCTGATTCGTAGGTTATTTTGCTTTTTAAAAAAATTTCTTTTAGGGTAGGTGTTAACTCAAGAACCCATGAGTGTTCTATCGACGCGTAATCAAGTAAAGTGAACGTAAAGTCCCCCAGTGATTAAATAGGTCACATTTTAAGACTTACTGTAGATTTTAAAGTGGTAGCTGACAGTTTCCATTAAGTAATAGAAAACTCAAATTGTTTTTTGTGACATTTTGCATTAAAGCGTACAATATATCTTTGCTATTTACCCTTTGCCAGATAAAGAATTGCAAAATCTAATGATAGAATTAAAAAATGAAAACAAAATGCGGTATATTTTTTTCTTTGGGTGATGGATTGATAACACTATGCCCAAGATCGACCAGACAAAAGACTCTAGCTTGTAATAATTAGGTCCAAGTCAACACTTCGTACGCCTTCTGCGCTATGTCTACCGATTTCTAACGAAGTTGGGCAAAAGCCATCGCGCTTGCGGGAGCTGAATGTAATCCAAAGTCCGTCGGCTCTCTGTCATCATCAGGTCAACGACAATGCGATGACGAACATTGAGAGCTCATATAGAACCTCATTGAAGTTGCCATTATCCAGCTCAAGACGTCGGTCGAGTAGACATCGACGACGACTAGGAGGAGGTGGTGGCCTAGGGGGATTTGAGACGAGATCGGCGTCCAATGCGGAAGCTATCCAGGGAGGTGTCCACATTGCTGGTGAGTGGGTTCCTATTTCAATGAAAGGCGACACTTCTGGCCATCTACTGTCAGATTGTAGTTTAGTGCTTTGAAAATAAGAAGCTCTACATTGTACGATTAATCAAAATTTCTTATCCTAGATGTCTTTAAATGCATTATCATATATATGCATAAAAAAGTCATCGATTCTATAATTTTCACGAGACTTAATGTGAAAATCAAAAAAGCTGTGATTTCTTTAAAGCGTTTTTTTGAAACCAAAGAGTGATTTGGAAATTTTGATGTTTGGGATTAACTTCAAATCAACTGACTTTGGCAAATGCAAACGTATATTAATAGAATTTAGCTACGGAGAGGGATTTCCTTCATATTTCCTTTATGGGACATTTTGAAAAGGCAAAAAAAATTGGGAACTTTTATCCGACACTACTTTCTCCTTTTGATTCTTGCAAGTATTGTGTATCTTGCTCCAATTTACATATTTATTCTTCATTAAAAGAGGTTAAAGTCATATTTAGGTCTATCAAGTTAGTATTAGCAAAGAAACTTATATTTATGCTTAAAATCTCTTTTTAAAGGTTTAAGAGGCTCAACCAACTTGGAGTGAGTTCACTTTTTCTATTTGTTCATCTTATGGGAACCACTTTTCTTTTTAGATTACAGGTAGTAAACTTGGTAAAGTTGAAGAATGGATTACCTTATTTTTCTATATTTTATAAGTTTTTGTTTGAGTTTCGGGTAGAAGAGTACATCAACACCCTCCCTGAAACATTGTTTGCTTGATCAAATAGGACGCCTCGCCTAGGACACGGGGCAAAGCCAAGGTGAGCTCAGTCATAGGTGGAAATGGTTTTTGAATAAGTATCGCCATTTAAGAACTTGTTTCATGGCTATTAAAACCACTTTACAACTTTGTGAGTTACCTGAAACGAGGCAGTTTTATATGGAGAATCCTACATTTAGTTTCTGCAGTACATGCAGTGTTTCGTGGAAATAACTGGGACTTTCTTGTCTGAATTAGGGGGTCAAAGCATTAATAAATGCTAATAAACCACGGAAATATTACAATATCTCAAAATTTGTCGGCACTTTTTGCAAATACCGGTGTAAGAATACACCACATCATAGTTTTATACACATCAAAGTAACGTGGCATGTTCATTGGCAATTCAAACCAATCTCTTGAATTCGGGATTACAGAGCGTGAGCTGATCAACCTCTCCGAGGCTGTGAATGCATTTAAAGAACCTGCAAAAGTCTCGGGAAAAACATTAGCAAATAAAGTGGAAAAGTGGATATCATTCGTAAAGAAAAATCAGATTTTTCAACTCCCTTCACATACTTCATTTATTATTGGAGCATGGTGAGGAAGTTGGTACAGATTCACAGATGTAATTCAAATGGTGTGAAAAGCATGATTTCTGCTAAATTCTGCAAACTGCCGGTATTTTGAACTTGCATCCAAATTAGTAAACAAATGATTTAAGAAGATACTTGAAAATCTTTAGAGGCTTGACTTAGGAATGTATTGAAATAAAATATAAATTACTTAATTTCAAAATCGTAGTCTAATTTTATGCGAAAAAAATAAACCAATTTTTGCTATTAAAGTTTCTGGAGAACCATCTAAAGGCCATCAACGATCTAAAGTTGGAAGCCACCGCGACGTCACAACGAGTTCAAGCACGGCTGAAGAAGCTCTGCGAGGAGCGCATGGAAGAGTTCAAACGCAAGCAAGTACATAAATACAACATCCGATGGAAGGTATGGCATTGGGCGGCAGACATTGCGCACTTTAAAATTTTGATTTTAAGGAGTTTGATTCCCTTGGTCATTCCGAGTACTCTGGTAGATTCTTCAATGTCCATGTTACATCTGCAAATTGTGCACATTGGCGACTTTACACAATTTATGCAACTCGGCCGCCTGTTGACTTTGGATTTATTTATGAGAAACGGTAACGTTATGCGTATCGATGCACCATACGCCACTAAAATGGTCCTCGATTTCAGCTAGGTCAGCAAAGTGATTCTTTAAGTACTTACTTAAAAACCAGAATTATTCCGTACGTGAATATGAATAATCCGTGTTAAAGATTTACAGCCTAATCTTCCCCTAAGGTAAATTACGTGCAACTGAAACTCTAAAATAATCATTAAGCAATATTTCTGAATGTCGAGGTTTAGTCATGCACCAAATTAATAGTTTATAAATGCTAATAAAGCGCAATTCGCAATTTATAAATCACCTTTTTTGAAATATGTTGGCCACCATTGTTGCACGCTTCCATTTTACTCTCATTTGTACAAAATAGGCGGCCGAGTGGACCACATTCAAAATCGCATTCATATTTCCAGTTTTGAACTTTTAGCCATAGTGCTACTTTCCTAGGGTTCCATACAGACTTGTTCTCAAGTTGCAAATAAAGGAAGATAGATGTAGACTGTATCTCTCCATCTCACACCCAAGTTGACAAGCATGCGATCCCCTTTAAAACTTAAAGGTGGCTAGTTTGCAATTTTGCAAAATATAAAAAATGGGTTTTCGTAAAACGTGACATTCTTTTGAATGAACATTCCCAATCCAGAGGTTTTCGTTTTTTGTATAAATGAACGAATATTTGTCAGATTTGCTGTGTAGCTCCCTGAGACCTTCCTGAAGAAGAATGCAGGTATAATATTCGGGCCCATTATGTATTCCCGACGTACAATAGGACTTGAGGCTACTGGCATGGCTCAGAGGCCAGGTCAACCGGAGGATGCACATTTTCGAAGCCCCTAAATGTCCCTCTACCAAAACCGAAATCTAAATACACAATTAGTTTTCCAGCTTCATTAGGCATAAGTTATTAACAACAAGCCTGCATTTTTAGTAGCCTTAAATAGCTCAGAATTTATAGAATATAAACGAATTTTCAGCCATTCTGCTCACGCTTTTTGTAGTGAACAATAAATCATTAAGTCTTATAAAAGTAGGTATCTATAGACAAGAATTGCATGAAGTCCGTTATAAGCATGTACACTTATTTCCCTTGCATCTATGGCGCTCTCGTTTTACCTGCATTCGCAAGTAGATAGAGCAGTGTAGAGGAGCATACAAGTAAGTGGAATAGGAAGAAATTGGGAGACCGCTTGCACGCACCATGGGCCATGTGGCATAGTAATTTTAAATGTCCGCGCAGATAAGCAGCCAGTATAACAGCGTTAGGGACCGGATTCAATGTTCCCTATACTTAGTTGGATTTACCAACGGGGTTTGTTTCGCCCTCCTTCTACCAATTATCAACCAATAAATTTGCAAATTCTGGAAAGGTTGTTTTTTATGAACTAAGACTTCAAAAAGCAGTTATTATTCAAGCCATGGTCCTTACAATCAAGTCAATAAGACAGAGTGAAGGAGATCTCATGCTTACCTCCATCCGTAGTTGCACTTTTTAGTTATTCACAAAATCGGAAATGGTTGAATTTGTTTGCTGAAAATCTATTAAATTGCTCTGAGCGCGCCTTGTAAACCTAAAAATTGACATCTTGTTTCCATCTTTTGAGTGTTATAAATAGTAAAAAACTATGCGCAGGTGTAAAAAGCTAATGTCTGAATTCACAAAATTGCACGAGTGCAATTTTTTAGTCCTTTGGAGCTTTCCCGTTTGGAATCGTTTAATTAATTGCTGATTTTTCAGTTGCGACTACGTCAACTGGAGAACTTTCATTCTTTTCGCCAACTCACCTCGAGTCGCCTATTTCCTGGACTTACTCGCGTCGTCTCTCGCTCTGCCTCCCCGCCTCTACCCATCCAACCGCCCTCTCCGCCATCCTTGCCACCGACACCACCAATATCGCCTTTACTGGGTGTCCGACAATCTGTGCGCTCGCGATCCCTATCGCCCCAACGCTTCATTCCGTCCCGAAAAAGGGGGTTGCCGCGCTCATTCGTGATGGACATAAAGAATGTTCATCTTAGGCAACGTCCACTGAAGCGCTGCTGGCGCGTTAATGCTGAAGAACTGTTAACAGTGATTGGAGCGTCACTGCAGTTATCCAAAAGAGAGTTGGAAACGCTTGTAAAGTGGGAGAAAAAGGAACGCGAGAGGTATGTGTTCGGCTCCGAGTCGTTTTAATAATACTACTAGAGATTTTTAGAGAGCTCATCCAATGGCCTTGAAGCTAAATGGACACATATATTTTGAAATTGGGGATAAAGCAACTAGTAACTTTAAACGATGCAAATGCCCAGAGGTGGAACAATATTAATTAGGTGACTACAGAGAATGAGAATATGGCTGTGGATGCGGCATTGCCTCCCTTCCCCATTCTTATTAATTGATGAGTTCTCTGAAACGTTGTATGAGGCCTTTCGTTGTATTGTTAGATTGGCACATTCTCCTCAACTGATTTGCTGTTTCCCAATACTTCTAGGGCAATCTCCATTTGATTTTATCGAATTATACTGACCTCTATTGAGTGTAAAGGTATCAGTTCTAATAGCCATGCGGTCTTCAGTAAGTGCACAACTCACAAAGGGCACGGCCTGTTGGTTTTGACATCACAGGGGTTAGAAATACCTAGTGAGCGTATCTGAATTACATATTGCCCCAGGAGGGGAACCCGATATAAGTACGCTACTGTTTTCCACCTCAGGTTTAGGAAGGTGATGACCTTCCGGTTGTTGCTGGAGGAGGAGGCTCAAAATCAGACGGTGAAACCCATTCACGAGTTGCTCAATATATTAACTAAGCAAGCCAATGATATTTCACAGAAATTACAATTCCTCAACAACACCAAGCGCAACCTCTTTGCCTGCGGTGATGCGTAAGTTGCAAAAACCACGCCGTACATGTATCAAATCTGCAGTTGGCTTTGTATTTTCCCACACTTTCCCAGATACACTGTTAAAAACCTATGCTCGTTGAGATGAATCCACACAATATGGCACTATGCTTAGAAAGCGTAAAAACCATGAGTTTTAGAGATATTGTCATCAAGTTCAAAGCCACTTGGCTCACTTGAAAGACCTACAATCAAACTAGTAGGCCGTTAGTACCTCACTATCGGCGCTAAACTGCGACTGTTTCGAGAAGGATGTAAGCCCTCCCTAGAATTTCATATTTTGCCCAGCTTAACTTCCCTGTGAAAGATGGAAAACCGACAATGTACTATGCACCATTCAATTTAAGTGGAGACCTGATCAGCTAGAAGCTCGTCAGTTCCTCGATCGATTTTGCTAATCAACACTTGTTTAATGAAGCAGAAACGTGCCTCTTCTTCATTTTCTTTTCGTGAAGATCAAGATATTTAGTTTGCCTACTCAATTTAAGTAATTAGATATTATTAGAGTGCTCTTAAATGCTATTAACTTTTTGTTCTTTGTTGTTCCACTTGGTCTCAGTTGAGCTCACATCTATCTCACACGTGGCACGTGGCGCATTTCCGACTGACGTAGCATTAGCTGCCAGGACGTCTCCTAATATCTGGGGATAGAAAGAATCTTCCAACTTCTTCCATTCTTTGCCCCAAACGAGACTTAAGCCTTATTCTGTCAGTACTACATGCTACATGTTAAAGTGATACATAGTCTCCAGGGTATTTCTCTACTCTACTGCCAATGCATGCCAGACCTCACTAGTCACCCCAGTCCTAGGGCAGGCTTATTATCACAATAGCGGAAAGCTAGGCTATCAGCAAAAGGCGTGGCTGCCGGATCTAGAGGGACTATAATAATCAGTAAGGTCATTAAAAAAAAATATCCTCTGTGTTCACTTTTCCCGCAATAGAACCTTCAAATTTGGCGCAGGTAGCAGCAGCATTGGCAGCAGCCTTGAACACCTTGAACTCCTAATGGCAGCCAGTAGCAATGGCAGACGCAGCAGCAGCATCAGCTACCTTCCGCGCTTCCACACTCTCAATTCCTCCAGAATTGGTCTTTGTCGTCACCACCGTTTTTGTGAAGGATCTCCTCAGAATCCGGACCCTACTTACGCCACCCCGCGTGACAACCGCTGGCATAGAGATGAGACAACTACGCCCCTAAATCAACGATCTCTAGGATCATTGGCTAGGGAGTTAAAACGACTAGATTCTCGAGCTTTTGAAAGGTTTTTCGGCTGTTTAGACCACCACAGAACACTTCTGGGTGGTCGGAATGCTACATTGCCCAAAGGGATGATCAGGGCTGCTGATTGGAGGCAGGAGATGCTAGGATTGGAGTTATGGACTAGTCGATTGTCTACAAATAGCGATTTCTCCTACTTTGAGCTCTCTCCACTTGTGGGAAGGCAAAAAAGATGGGAGGAGCTGGAGGATATGCAAAAAGGCGCGGAAGGGAAGGACATCGAGGAGGGTGAAACGATATCGGAGAGCGAATCTGACTACTGTAATTAAGGTAAAAAAGGAAGAAAAGTAATGTCTTGACAAAAAGAGAAAAAAAATCGACTTAGCCTTCCATTTGGCTTCTAAGATGACATGATAAAAAGGAGATAAATTAGGATGAAAAACTCAAAACGGTTTAGGAAATATAAAGGTAAAAAAAAGTAAATTTCATCAAAATGGTAGAAATTAAACTTGGAACAGGATAGGAAAAAGCGATAGAGAAAAAAGACAGAAGTAGGGATAGGGGTTTGGGAAAGGGGCAGGGTTGGATAGGGGTTAGATTGGGAGAGGATTAAGGTTAGGGCTAGGTGGTGCCGGTTGGTGGGTTGGTTAGTTTGCAGTGCTGCTGCTGCTGCTGCAGGCGGCCTGCGAAGTAACCGGTTGGCACATGATAGGGTGACACCATCAGGCGTGGTAAGGCAAACGAACTCAAAGATGTCGGCAAGAGTTCCGGGGAGAGTTTCTTTTCTTTGTAAGGGCGGTTATTACCCCTGGAATCGGGTATCACCTCCGTAAAGCACCTACCCTCTTGTGGGCCCCTGAAAATCCGAGGGAGGCAGTGTTATTTTCGTGGCAGGCCGTACCCACATCCCCATCAGGTCTCCAAGGTGAAGAGCCTCTGGCACTAGAATAATGTAGGTAAGAAAAGTCGTCATGCCTGATCCTCAACCTCGGAAAAAGGATTGGCTCTGAGGGCTGAGTCAAACAGGCTGGGGAAAGAAACGAGCTCGCTCAGCTTGCAACTGGCTAGTGGGATGGCTGATTGGCTGGCTGTTGAATCACCACCGCTATCGCCGCCGATGCTGATATTCAGTCAACAGAGCCTGAGTTTGTCGTATAATGCACCGCCTTACGATACCGAGAAGGTGGAATTTGATATGTTAGGTAAATTCCAGCAATTAAAACCTCTCAGAGCCACTCGTCCCCGACACTTTGTTCAGCCTCAGTCACGCCCACGGCTGTGCCACGCAGAATGCCTGTTGCGAACCTGTTTGGAAACTCCGCTGCAGCCCCAGAGGATCAACGGTGACGAAGTGTGCAAGATTAAAGTACTTCAAAAGATCGCTATGAATAGAGGTCCTCGAGAGAAGAACCCCTCTCGGGCAGTTTAGCTGGGTCACTGCTTCGGATGTCTGATTTCCTGATTTCTTCAAATTGGAACCACTAAAAACAAGCGAAGAATAACCCATTGCATGATCCTGCCTCACCACAAATAACTAAGCCATCAAAACCCTTGTGCAACTCCCCTACCTGCAGTCAAAACGTCTCCTAGATGATCAACATCGGAGTAGCTATCTTTGAGCCCCTCTACAGCATCACCACGGCTAACACAACTGTGTAAGAGATAGACTACCCGCCTAGACTTCGATCTGTTTCATCGTTAGTGTCAGGATCAGTAGCCGAAGGGTTTACTCTACCATGTAGCAACTTACACAATTCATTAGTCCAGTGTTCAAGCAAACTGCTTGGTGTGACAGCGACGGTCCTGTCGTTCTCTGGTCTTGCTCCCGGACTTTGTGGCTAAATCACAAAGAAATCGCGATCCACCCGATGTAAATACTTTCATCGCAGTGAATTCGACGAACACCCTAAATATTTATGCCTGAGTGGTAAAACAGAGTTTGATAATTATCAAATTTAAACATAAGGTGCTTTTGTCGAAATCCAGCAGCACTTTGTATGATTTTAAGTTAGTTGGCGCCTGAAAGCTATTGCTGCCAATTCTCTGACTCAACCTCAAACGACATCCTAAAATAATGACTTTGGCAAGATCCAAATGTAGTATCAATTTTTTTTAAAAAATGGAAAATGCCTGCTAAGTAGAATCTATATGCAGTATGATTTTTTTTAATATTCCCAAGTTTGTTGACATTTGTCGGCCTGCAGCGCTTCATTTGAGTTCTACCGTGTGTGCTTGAACTGTTCGCGAGTTCGCGCTTCTTAGCACTAACTCATACTTGCTGCTAATGCTAACGGTGAGTCGAGTTCATGTCCATTTCTTCAGATGTTTTTTTTGGGGAAAGTTTCTCTGGGGGCACGTCTTCTCACAGATGCAAAGCCCCACTTTTGGGCTTTAAGTTAGGATCTTGCCTGTGACCTATGGTTGTTTTGAGTCGGCGTGTTCATACGGTGCTCTTGTTATTTTTTTGGGGTACATTTACCTACCTAGTCTGACTTGTGTGACATGGTACGGCGTCTTCGTCGACTTTATAGTTGCTTTTCCTTAGACATGTGCATATAGTTTTTTCGTTAGTTCCGTCGGAAGAAAGCTACTTCTTGCGACTGTTGGCACAGCTGCTGTTTGCGTAGGCTTCAAACTAGGGCAAAATTTTAGTACGCAACTTCTAGCATAACTACTTACATATTGTAGTAGAATTTCTTGAAGAGTAGTGAAAGTAAATGGTTAAACTTGGGCTTGCTCGCCTCACTTTGTCCAAGTCAATTTGTCCTCTTTACCTTAGTGCTTTTTTCCACAACCATGTCAGGTTATTGGAGGTTTCACTTTTTTGTATTGCAGAAAATTATCCTTAACCGTAAGTAATAATATGAATGAGGTATTAGGGTAGTGAAAGCTCATATTTTAACCAATATCTAAGAAGCTATCTTTCATTCTTTAATATTTATGGGTGGGGCCTATAGTATCACAAGGGCATCAGTATTTGAGTGCCAGTTCGGTGGACTTTTTGCGTATGATGGTAGGGTCAATAAAAATTTGGTTTTCACCCTTTAAGCCCAATAAATGATATGCGAAGGGAGAAGAGTGGAGGTAGATCCAGTTGGAGTCCCAAGGAAATATATACAGGGTGGGTCGCAGCCACGTTCACTACTGCCGTCGTAGTGAACGTTATTGTAGGGAAAGGTGTTGCGTTTGACGTTTTAGTGAGTTTTTTTCTTACTCTTATTGCTCTTTTTCCACCAGAATGTTGTTTTGTCACTTAAACGCTTGTGCTGTAGTAACATTTTTATTTATGCCGAATTCCCACACTTGTCCACTCAGATTGAAAAATGGTTTGGTTAGATCACAATTCTGCTTATTCACCTAATTCGCTTCCATTGCAAACATCTATATAGGTCAGGGATAAACTACGCCCAACCTTCATATCTATTTCACTTTGCCTCAGGTTTACACCCTCCTGCAAACATTCCACCCTTCCCGTTATAGTACGCTGTTTTTTCTGCTCAGTCAAGTTCATCTGCTTCACCTGGTGGGAGATCTTACTGGCTCCTGTAGATCAGTGCCGAAGCCGTGTAACTCCAAATTGGGCAAGCAGAATGAGTTTTTGCTTGTTTTACAATGCCATCGGCATGGATTGAATAGCTGTTGTATTGCACCTCTTTTTCACAGCTTTACTTCATCTCCTTATTTGTTAGAGGACATTTTATCATGTGATGCGTATGAATTGGTAAATAATAGGTGGGAGTGCGTGTTTTAATTTGTTTGTCGGGCTTTGAAGGTTGGTTATTTTAAGTCGAACCATTGGCTCTGGTCGGAGAATGCATCAAATTATACCGTACCGAGACATCCCCGAAGACGGGAGTAGGCATGATACTGGGGTGCAATACAGATACATTCACCATATAGAAGGGCTTGCAGCTATTGGCCTGACCTAGAGGCCAGCCCACCCAGTGAAGACACAATGGGCAAGACACCAAGTGGACGTTTACCAAACCCGAGAGCCAAACAACCAACTTATTACCAATCTGTGTAGAATCCACCTACTTGTAGTTATTTGTAATACTTATATTGTTTTAATGTACTTTTCAGAGAGGAGGCAAGGTTGCAATGGGAATCTGGTGACAGAATCGGCGTTTCCCAATCCTGAGAAGGATTGCGGTTCCTCCCCACTCCAAACTTTCTACTTATTCTCCCGATCCACTTCCCTTTAAAAAATATGCTAAAATTAAACCAACCGGGTTGTTCTAGACGTACTGAGAAGAGAAGGGAGGAGACCTGCAGGTCTCGCTCTACATTGGTGGCAGCGTTGGCGGGCCTACCTCCCTTCGCAGAAGACATGAATTCCGAAGACTGGCTCATAACTACCAAATTTGATCTCCATCTCTATCCCCAGTGTCAAAGAATACCCCTGATTGTACGCGCTCTTGCTCATGATTTATTTGTGGCCGCAGTCGGAGCCGGCATCACCCACGACACCGACATTGACCAATGCTGCGATACATTGACCCAACACATCATCGATCGAGAAGAGCAAACCCTTGTCAGGGACTTATTTCTGCTTTTCCAAAAAGCCGACGAGGATGACGAAGTGTACGCCAAGAACCTTCAACTTCTGGCAAAACGCGTTTTCCATGGCTGTCTTCCAAACAAGGTCGCCAACTGGACAACGGTCCAGTTTAGACACGGAGTTTGACCTCCCACCTTGGCTGAGAAGCTCTGTAACGCAAAGACCGACTCGCTCGGCCAATTGGTCAAGCTAGCAACCAAGAAGCAGCAAGAAGATCGGGCGCCCCTTATCGTCTAAAAGCTTCAAAACTGGTCAAATTCAAAATCCTTGCGTCGTGCCTCCCCGCGTTATACCCCTAGACCAGGTGGGCCCTCCTTTTCCCCTTCCTGTCTGCTCCCAAATGGCTCCCATTCTTATATACGGGTTTCAGGTAAACTTGAAGGACGTTCCTGTAGTTTTCTTCTCGACTCCGGTGCAGCTAAGTCAATTGTGAATCTCCAAGTCTTCCTTGCCCTTTGTAACAGGGTTAAGATCCTCTCCCCTTTTACAAAATTGCTCTCAGCAGAAGGAAGGGAGATGCTAGTTAAAGGAAAGACATCATTAGAAGTCTGCATAGGGAAGGGAACCTGGACAGTGAAATTCAATGTGTGTTCAGAACATGCCTGGGACGTGCTACTTGATGCCGATTTCCTACACTACACCAAAATCGTCCTAAATTTTGCAGAAGGAACCTTTTCCACTCATCGAGCCACCATGGCTAACGAAGATACCGAAAGATGACGCAGATGACATCTGCAACGCCCTTTTTGAAGCTGCAGCCATTCCCA
>NW_020170548.1:10725-13511 GCF_000524195.1 Echinococcus granulosus | reverse complement strand
TGAACAATCTAGATGACCTTTGTGCGCAGCTGACTCACATTTCCAATGACGAGAGAAAAGAACTCCGTCAGCTCCTACTTAAGTATGCGAGCATCTTCCCATGGCAAGGTGCAAGACTGGGACGAACAAATATCGTCAAGCATAAGATTGATACCGGTGAAGCTAGGCCCATCTGGCAACCATCCAGACGTATTCTATCTCCTTTGCTGGACGAAGTAAACCGTCTGGTTGCAGAGGTGCTTCGAGATGAGGTTATAAAGCTATCCAAGTCACCATGGGCCTCTCCTATCGTGCTGGTAAAGAAGAATGACGGCAGTCTGCGGTTATGCACCGACCATAGGAAGTTGAATGCTGTAATCAAGATGGATGCCTTCCCCCTTCCCCAAATAAATGACTCACTTGACTCCTTACATGGGTCTCAGTGGTTTTCCACCTTAGATCTGAAGTCGAGATATTGGCAAGTGGAGGTTGCAGAAGCAGACCGGGAAAAGACAGCTTTTATTTTGCCAAACGGGCTTTATGAATTTCAAACGATGCCCTTTGGACTCTGCAACGCAGCGACCACCTTCCAACGCCTCATGCAAACAGCTCTGATCAGCCTATTCCCAAGGCATTGCATTATCTATGTTGACGACATCCTCGTTTTTGGTGGAGACATTGAGGAGCACAGTGTCAACCTGGAACTAGTGTTGGACCGCCCATGGGATGCAGGGTTAACCTTGAACCCAAAGAGGTGCCGTTTCCTGCAACGCTCGGTCATCTTCCTGGGACATACAGTCTCGTCGAATGGGATGGCAGTCACCGACGACCGTGCACAGCAAGCGAGGACATGGCCTACACCATCCAACCAGACAAAGCTCCGCAGTTTACTAGGTCTGGCAAATTATTACCGGCGTTTCGTAAGGGGTTTTGCTAAGATCCCCAGCCCGCTGTATGAGTTAACGGAAAAGCAGGCGAAGAAGAATGTTAGGTGGGAGAAAGAGTACGATGAGGCGTTTAAGGAACTGAAGCGAATGCTCTGCTCCGCTCCCATCCTAGCATTGCCAAACTTCGAATTGAGCGCTCCACCGTTTGTACTGGATATGGATACGAGCGACGAGGCCGTGGACGGTGTACTCTCACAAAAGGACATAAAAGGCAGAGAACACGTCATCGCCTATGCAAGTACAAGACTCAGTAAAAAAGTGAGACAAAAGTGCAGTGCAACGTGAGCTGTTCGCAATCTACTCAATAGTTTGACACTTCAGACATTACCTGATAGCGAGGCAGCTCACTGTTAGAACTGGTCATCAGGCCCTCACCTGGTTAAAGACAGTGAAGGAAATCGATCGTTCAGTTGCACTCTGGTACGAAGAACTGCAACAGTATGATTTCACAGTCCAACATCGAAAAGGAAAATGGCATGGTAATGCGGATGCACTATCTCGCAGACCGACTGCAGCAGAAACAGGTAACGTTATGGTGCGCACCGTATTTTTGAGCGATCCTACACCAGACATCATTGGAGAAATACGCAGCGTACTGACCTCGATACGGCTCTGGTATGAGAAATTCCTGGCATCCCCGCATAAGCCCACATCGGAGGAGATGACGTCGACCAGCAAGGCGACTAGACGAATCTGGCAAGAGTGGTGGAAACTCTCTCTCTGGAGGATGAGATTCTATGGTGCCATTAACGTGTCCAGCCTCCTAAGCGTCTAGTGTTTTCTGGATCATTAGTTCAAACACTTCTGCAAGACTTACACGATCAACTCGGCCACGTGGGTGAAAAGAAGATGCTAGACGCCTCAAGCAAAAGATACTGGTCGCCCTTGCTCATCCCAGATGTTTGGAATTTCTGCTGAACCTGTACCACTTGCAGCAGTTTTAAAGGGCCTCAACCCACAGCCATTGCACCTTTACAGCCCATGCCCACTGGTTTCCCTGGGGAAAGAGTAGGTATAGACATTATGGGTCCTCTTCCACCCACCAAGAGAGGAAACCGATATATTTTGGAGATGGTAGATTACTTCACGAAAGCGTCTGAGGCCGAACCCATGCAGTTACAAGATGCTGAAACGGTTGCTTCAGTTCTCTTCAATCGGTGGATTTGCCAGCATCGAGTGCCCGAATCCGTTCATAGCAATCAAGGCCCTAACTTCGGGAACCGACTCTTCACTGAACTATGTAAGATGTGCCAGATCTCAAAGACACACACAACACCTGCACATTGCAAAGCAACGGCCAGGTGGAAAGAACGAATCGCACCCTGATCGGACTACTGAAGGCCTTCACTAAAGACGCACAACCAGATGACTGGGATTTAAGTCTAGGGCGTGTCCTTCCCGCATACAGAGCCACGGTGCATACGTCAACGGGTGTTTCTTCATTCAAGATGCTCACAGGTCGTGAAATAAGAGTGCCTTCTGACATCTTCCTGCCAAGCACCGACGAATTAGCCAACAGTGTTCCAGAGTTTATACTGCGCCTGAAAGAAAGCATAAGTAAAACGTTAAATATGGCACGCAAACATTTACGGCTGTCTTATATCAGGCAGAAGAAATATTATGACCGACGTAGCCGGACGAATGTCTACCGAGAAGGCGACTTGGTGCAAATTTACAGACCGGTTCCCCCACCTAGAATACACCGCAAGTTCCATCACCCATGGAGCAAGGACCCATTTCGGGTGGTGAAGGTGCTCTCGCCTACAAACTACCTCGTCCGCAACGCACAAATTGCGTACCCAGCCGGTAACCGTTCATCACAACAAGATGAGACCATATAAAGGGCCAACCTCCGGTTGG
>NW_020170548.1:9388-10625 GCF_000524195.1 Echinococcus granulosus | reverse complement strand
CTAATAAATATGTTGAAATTAAATCAACCGAGTTGTTCTAAGCTTACTAGGAAGAGGGGGGAGGAGACCTGCAGGTCTCGCCCTACATATTCATCTCCGCATGAGGGGTGGTAGTCCCTTGATTTGTGGTAGATTTCGTAGTGGTAAATGCTTAAGGTTGCATAAAAGGGATTTTATTACTTGTTATCTGTATGAGATGTCACGGTAGAATGTGGTACGTGTATGTATTTTAGCCGTTCTGTAAGTATTGGTGAATTTGAGGTCATGGCTCGATTGCTAGCGTTAGGGATGTTACATTTCTTAACTACCCTTCATTAGTGCAAATTGTCCATTTGAAAGCTTTGAATGTTGTGAATATTGTGCAAGCACAAAATAAACTACGTTCATTTTCATTATAGTTTGTCTGCATCCACGGTGGAATGCATTAATTCCGCGGTGAAATTTTGCTGTATGGTAAGAGGTGTGTGGTGTGTGCTCATTTGCCTGTTTTTTTTTGCGGAAAAGCGATTTCAATTTTGCTTTTTATCTGCATTTGAACCATCTGTTAAGCCGAGAAGTAGAGTTAGGCCCAGAATTGTAGGCTCTCCCCACACGTTAAGTACTTTCGTCTCCGAATACAGGTGATCGCTCAATGAAGTCAGCCATTTTAGTGGCCCGCATTGTGGTTGAATTGAATTTGAGTTGAGTTAAACTTTCTTTAATTGTGGGTTACTCCATTTGAAAAGCACTAATTCGGGCTACTCTTACGCACCCCTTTACTATTTTGATCTTAATTTTCTGATGCACATCGGAATTTGCAAAAAATATTGTTTAATTATTGGATGCGAATCCAAATGTCTGGGCCTAAAGCATTCTTAGGCAAAAGTTGCTCTCTATGATCCTTTTGGAGCGAATGTATTTGTTCGCTATGGGCCAGCAGAATTAAACGCGTATAAAAGTTTGAACTCCGCTGAGTAAGTTTCGATTTCCTTATTCTTCTCGCCACTGTTATAGGCAAAACGTTGGTCCATGTTGCTGTGGATCCAATTCTCCTAAACGTTTTCCGAACTCGGAGTGAAGTAAGTTGCTGTTTTGAATATATGTTGATAAAGGTAGTCAAATTAATGCATGATTGCATTACCGGTGTTGAAGATGTTGACAACTGTGGCTAACGAATTGGATCTAGGAAAGACAGTGCAGGGTATTACCCTTTTACAGGCTCTTCCAGTGTTGTGAAGTCGCAGCTGTAAAAATGCCA
>NW_020170548.1:3724-9288 GCF_000524195.1 Echinococcus granulosus | reverse complement strand
TTTAGCCACAAAGTCCGGAAGCAAGACCAGAGAACGACAGGACCGTCGCTGTCACACCAAGCAGTTTGCTTGAACACTGGACTAATGAATTGTGTAAGTTGCTACATGGTAGAGTGAACCCTTCGGCTATTGATCCTGACACTAACGATGAAGCAGGTCGAAGTCTAGGCGGGTAGTCTATCTCTTACACAGTTGTGTTAGCCGTGGTGATGCTGTAGAGGGGCTCAAAGATAGCTACTCCGATGTTGATCATCTAGGAGACGTTTTGACTGCAGGTAGGGGAGTTGCACAAGGGTTTTGATGGCTTAGTTATTTGTGGTGAGGCAGGATCATGCAATGGGTTATTCTTCGCTTGTTTTTAGTGGTTCCAATTTGAAGAAATCAGGAAATCAGACATCCGAAGCAGTGACCCAGCTAAACTGCCCGAGAGGGGTTCTTCTCTCGAGGACCTCTATTCATAGTGATCTTTTGAAGTACTTTAATCTTGCACACTTCATCACCGTTGATCCTCTGGGGCTGCAGCGGAGTTTCTAAACAGGCTCGCAACAAGCATTCTGCGTGGCACAGCCGTGGGCGTGACTGAGGCTGAACAAAGTGTCGGGGACGAGTGGTTTTGAGAGGTTTTAATTGCTGGAATTTACCTAACATATCAAATTCCACCTTCTCGGTATCGTCAGGCGGTGCATTGTACGACAAACTCAGGCTCTGTTGACTGAATATCACCCTGTTAAGTGACCTTCGTTTCCACTTAATGCGTCTGTGCTAGTCGAACAGGCGGTGTGTTGTTGAATAGCGCTGACTGAAGCTCAGGTGTGTGTGCGTGTGTGTGTGTGTGAAATTCGCTAAGCGAAGGGGCTTGTGGAAGCGGGGACGAGGAGGAAGGCAGCTCTCTATCTCCAGTCTTACTTCAATTGCGCATCTCAGGAAGTTGCACAATCGTGAGTTGCTGCTAGACACCCTTTAACCGCTTAATGTTTTCGAATGTGGCAGTGGCTTCACTTATATTAAGTTGAGCTTGTTTGATGGCAGAGTATTTTTTGTGCTTTCCATCAAACTTTTTAATGTATCCTTTTTGGCTGATAAATGATGCTGCTTCGTTATGGCACTCATTACTGCACTTTGTTGATAAGAGCTGCGTTTTAGTCAATCTGCGACTTGACCTCCTCATCATTGGTCGTTGCGTTTACGGTGGTATTCATTATCCTTCGGTAACGTTTTAGTGGGGAGCACAATCACTGAAGGATAAGTCTTTTCCTCTTAGATTTGGTCCTCCGGAGGGATTAGAGGGTTGGCACATTGTTTGGTAGTGTAGTAGCCCAATGGCAGGAGGCAGTAATAAAGTTAGCCAACTTTTTCGCCAATCGAAAGACTAGTAAACGATCTGTGAAGGTCAATTGTATTTACTCCGGTTGGATTTGACAATACGGCTTTAATTCAAGCAGCTCTAGGTGCCTGCTGTAAAGGCGGAAAACTGGCGAATAGCTTGCGAGATGGATAAACTATTTAGCTGCCAAAAGTACATAATTCTTCTGCTAGCCCAATTATTTATTCCAATTTCTGCGGATCTTGATTCGCCAGGATACGCTCAGGTTCTGGCAGTTTTGAAGGCATGCTCAGCTTCCTCCCTGTTGGCATCGGCAGTTGTTCTGGATCTCGAAATGTCAAGCAGTTGGCTTCATCCAAAATAATGCCTCTTTTCTCCGTCTCAATGCAAGTTTCACGGACAAGATTGTCTGCTGGCAATTATTCTAGCCACTTTGAACGATAAGGTTGTGCTCATTTGGAAGCGCACTCAATCGTTGCATCTCTTAGAAGGTCTAAGTGGGCATAGAAAGTGCGTTTGTCTCTTGCATTATTATGTACTTTATCAATGATACGAATTCTTGTTTGTCTACCTTGGTTTCTTGTAAAGTTATGGGTGTTTTTGTCTCCACAGAAGGATGTCTATTAAAAGGAGAGCGAAGATAGTTAAGGTGGTCAGCCATTCCAATGTATTTTATGATTCACCAGAGTTGTTATATTCCACACAGTTTAATTATTCACTCTTTTTCTTCCTTTAATAACATGCCACTTTGAATTCAGCTCCTTCAACACTTCAAGTGTGCTCCTCAATTTTTCTAATTGTCGCACCTTATTTTCCTCAAAGTCCATTTTATACAAAGATGTAGTCAATTTTTTTCCATTCTGTCTTATTTATCAATCTTGTATTCGAGTTCGAATTTGAAAGAAAGCAACGCTATTATTCTCAGCCGTGGTCAGTCACGTTGGAATTGAGGTTGTTGCTTGACGCATACTGTTTCCGCATTTGGCCTCTGCGTCATTGCCTCTGCTTCTGGTGGCGAGATATAAAACTGTTTTCTCTGTTTTTTTTCCAACCTGGATTTCTCTTTCATTAGCATTATTGTGTTTAATATACGTGTTATGAAGTTCTCTTCAATTGTCAACTTTTGCGCCGTCTGTAGTTTACTTTATATTGCACGATTCGGTTGGAAGAGCCTTTTTGACCTTTCACGGTGTTTAATTTTGCTAATGGCTAGTGCTGTAATATTTCAAATGGTGATGGTTTAAAGTGCGAAGTTGTTCGTTTCCATCTTTTTTTCATAGAAACGATGCCACAGTCTGATTGCGAACGATCGAGTGAGGAGAAGTTTCTGCCACGTGGTTATCCTCGTCTGTTTTAGCATAGCAGGTTGCTTTTTAACAGCTTTATTCAATTTTCGTCAATTTTTACACAGATTACCGTATTTTAAAGGTAAAACTGTTTTTAAGGGTGACTGACCAAAGAGGCGAGGTCTCTATCTTAAGGCTAAAATTGTCATCGAATCTTGATGCGTATTGAGTTTTCGCTTCTTACCTGTGAAGTCTAATAGGTTGGTTTGGTTTTCTAGAAGAAAATTTGTACGACTCAGGCTCCTGAATGGTCCCTAATTTGTATTGTGGTGATTTAGTACTCTGCTTAACTGCGCGGGGACGTGAGTCCCTGCAGATTGTATTTCCGCTCTGCAGGATAGCCTTAGGGCCATGCTAATAGCCTAGCCACTCTCTCCATTAGTGAGCACTATGTACTTTCATACTACACTGATTTATTACGACTGCGAGATGCTACAAATAATCCTTTTTATCAGTGTTGGGTCATTCGCCCATTTCTTCCTCTGGAATGTGTTTAATTTATCGCCATAGAATCACTTTCGCTACATCATGATTCGTTTTTTATGAATGTAAAGCAGTCGTTCTGTTCATCCTTGATTGGCCTTCGTGTTGAATGAGACTTTCCCTAACACATGCTTGTTGCTTTGGCTTTGCAGGTTCAAATATTGGCAGTGGGTATATCGAACGCAAATGCAAAGCCTGCCACCTAGAGCGGATTATAGCTGGGATTTGTTGGTGTTGATACACTGCTGCCATTGCAAGGTGTTTAAAGACGATGCGGTGAAGGGATCGTGGGGCACAAAAATGATGAGTTTTTCTTCTGGCAAGACCGTCTAGATGACTCTCTCTCCATTCCTGCTCATTAAATCTCCTTCCTTAAGCTGTGATGGTGCCTCAACAATTCAGCATCGTACTTTAAATTGCTTTTTGCTTGTAAATTATGGTTTTGTACACACTTTGAGTGTCTATTGGAAAATTAATGAAGGCCGTAAGGTGAAGTGGACTCGTGGAGTCAAATATCCATTTTGTTGTTGATCAAAGGTGAGATGTGGGATGTGGTTGTCATATGTCGCGTTTTGGATGAGGTATTACCACCTGTGGTATCGGTAAGTGGAACATTTGAGTTGTAAGAACCAGGAATGCAGAGGTACTCTCTAGTATATGCAAGTGTACGAGCTTAAAGACGGTCACCACAATTAGCGTAATTAAGATACCTATTTGCAAGAAATTTGGTAAGTTTTGCGACCAATTTTATAGGAGGCAAGACCAAGGCAGTTCACTCGCTGAAGTGGAAGCTTTACTATGGGGGTGGACGAATCGATTTGACGAAGGTCAAGTGATGCAAATCACGGGTCAAAAATGTGCATCTCATGCTATGTGGATGTCAACTGATGCAATATCACCACGAAATTCGACATTAATATAGCCTTTAATCCGTGCTAACAGGTCTAATTTTAATGAGTTAGACCTGCTGATGCACAGAAATCCATTTAAGTATAGTCTCATTAAACCAATAAATAGGAGGATTCCTGCCATTCAAGCATATTATTAGGTGTGTTGTGATTTGCGGGAAATGACGCATGCGCACACCGCAGCAAATTTGCCGTCAGCATGCGTGCGTAAATAGACCGAAATGTATTTAAGAAGAACTTCATTTAACCAACAGATGGCAAGCAATCTTGAGGAGCAAACATAATATTGCGGCTGTACAGATTGAATGAATTGCATACCCAGTAATGAGTGCTTCTCACTATTTCTTGCTATCCGCAGGTCTCTATCATCGATACTTATAGTTAACTTATTCATCATGCATGCTCTGCGTTTTTTGCGAGAAATTATGCGTGCGCACACCGCAGCACATTTGCTGTCAGCATGCGTACTCGTGGTATGTGAATACGGTAGCAGCAGCAAGAAAGCTGCCGCCGCGCCGCTGTGACAATGAATGCGGCTGGCCAGCGGCCGCAAATCATAACGGCACCAAAGCGATGCCAAATGCCATCTGCGGCATCATACGTTATTGCACTCCCTAAACATACACACACAAGCGCAAAACTTTCAATAAACGAATCTGTGCATAAAAAGCAAATTCTTCACCATCTAGAAAAAAGACCATTGCACCTATACTTGCATTGAATTATTGCAATGACATGAGTACGTATGTCAGTTTAAGGCAGTCTGCAGATTCAATAAATTAAGGGTTTAATAGTAGCGATTCAGGAAACAGATGACCAACTCATGTAATGCCTGAAGTACATGTAGAGATTTAAGGCTAAAAGGAAGTAAAGTGACGAAATATAAGGTAGAATAATGTAGGCATAAAGACGGGCACGGGAAAAGAAGGAAATAAATGGGGGGCATTTGTGGAAATCAGGCTAACAGGGGCTCAACTGATGTAAAGACACATCTTCATGCATGGAAATCAGTCTATCCGTAAGGCGGCATACAAAATAATGTGTGCATCTCACGATTTCTTGCTATCCATCCGTCGGTTGGATGAAGCTCTACTTAAATACATTTCAGTCTATAAGTAAGTACATGTCATCAATGTTATACCTACTTAAACGGATTCAAGGCTAACGAAATGTCGAAGGTCGTTCTGAAGTCTAAGCATGCCGATTAGACGGAGGTCAAGTGACTCAACTCATGAAGCGGCCGAACACCCGCGCTCGAAGCCACAGTGGGGTAACAAGCAGTAACGAATGCAGACAGGATCCACCTCACTTGTCATGGTCGTTGAGATGATATTTCATGCCCATGACGTGCTTCACCTCAATGTACCACACATACCAACCTGCCCCTACACCACAAACGCGACGACACCGGGAGCAACGACGTGGGTGAGTACCACAATCACTGCCCGCCATTCTGGGTCAGCTGCGATTCCAACACTGACAGTGTGCAAAATAGTTGAACTG
>NW_020170548.1:1508-3624 GCF_000524195.1 Echinococcus granulosus | reverse complement strand
TTCTTGTAGAGATATTACGAAGGGAGTCGCATTTAAAACAGATTAGACTGTGAGGTACACCTTAAGCGCATCATTTCCTCACAACCTTTTTGCCAATTAAAGGGTTTTCGAATGAACTGGAATGTAAAGTGGAGGAAGAGAATAAGGTATGTGTTTTATTTTGTTGGGTCCCGCGCATGTGGGCCGAGCGATGGCACGAACGCCCTCATCCGAGTCGAGGCAGCCGATTGATCAGATCTGGATGGTCGACTCAAGGCAGTTGCATCCACGAGCAGCGATCAGAGTGATTTCCAGATCAATGGCCAATCATGATTGCTCGTGTACTGGTCGCGGACCAGACCGCAGCGCAAGAGGTCTTCAGGTATCCTTTGCACGCCTGTTTGTATTGATGAGGTATGAAGTTGCTGCTGAAATACACCTATCGTTTTGTTATTCCCGAAGACAGGTTGGATGATCAGGTTCGTCACCTGATGAGAGTAGATTTGACAAGATGTACTGATGTGGTTGGTTCATCTGCTGCATCACTATTGCAGACGTGTGGGCGTCTTGATAGTTTTGGGGTAAGTGACGGCAAAGCCATTAATTTGGTTCAAGTAATCGACTTAAACTAAAATTGTCAATTTCCTCAAAACTGACAGCTGTTAGCTTGGGCAATTGTTGTGGTATGTGAATGAGAGCACTGGTTTGGTGATGCGGGAATGATTTCTTTTGCTGAACTGGTGAGGTATAAGGGAAGGAAAATAAGAAGCGGATGTCTAGCGAGGTAAGAGCGAAGGCAGTGATATATTAGCAGAGAATTCTGAGGTGAAACCATGGCGATATGGCGTTGCGGATAATAGACTGAGTGCATATCCGTCTGCGCATTCAAAAATGTTGTATTTTTATTTGGCGGGATTGGTCCACTGTTTGTCCCCGCATCAGTGGAATTGGGGTCCTGGTGGTGTTCCCACCAATTTACTGATTAGCAAACCTGCAATTAGCTAGGTATTTCTTTAGATTGTTGACTGCTTATTATAGATTGAATGTCGGGCAGTAACTAGGTAAGGGCATGGAGACGTTGAATATTGAGTTGGATAATTGGAAATTCGAATACACCTTCCAGCATGCGCTTGCTCAATGTCTAATGTCACCATTAAGCTTACAAAGCTTTGCGATTATTTTACAGATTAATTTAGGTTAACCTGCCCTCATATTTCAATGCCCAAATATTGGAAGATCTAATGAGGCTTAATCAGTAGATGTAGCCTCGGATCTAATAAGACCAATTTCGACGACTTACACGAATAATTACTTTGAAAACTCGTCATTTGAGAGAACACCATAGCGTAATATTGTAATTATTAATGAGGTGTTTGCTACTGATTGGCGTGTAGAACAGGTCAAAATGCTTTCAGTGGTCGACAGAAGGAGTAAATCCTTTCTGATCACAGGAAACAAATTTGAGCGCATGTGAGTGATGATTCACTTGCTTATCTGACCTCAAACTCGCGCACGCTTGCATACACCATTTCATCACGATGAAATGAAATGGCTTTATACACAACTGGTGGAGTGATGACTTGGGGCAAAAGGATGTCTATCAATCTCTCAAATGCGCGTAGCAGGCTGAACCAGTGACTACTTTGCAACAATGCTCAGTTTTATCACCGATTTCTGTAATTCTGCTTCCAAACAGCGTAAAATATATTGGGAAACTATGAAGCATTTTGCGCTGTTCACAAATGAGCACGCTACATATCGTTTGGGTGTTTTGACTCACTTCAAGCCAATGAAGTATTGTAAACTGCCACAAATTTTACAGCTGTCATATTAAAATTGAAAGCAGCATAAATACCGCTCAGGAAGGTTCTATATTACAAGTAACGAAATTATTTATGGTAGAGGACGGTAAAGTGGACGCAATGACGTCAATTGAATATCGAATAACACGCGAAATGGTGATTTGAATACCTAATTTAATACCTTTGTCCGATTCGTATTTTTTGGCTGATCATGAAACATCCGTTTTGTTGGAGTAGCAATGTCAACTAAAGGCGAAGAGATCCAGAGGAGATGACAACCCCTGGGCAAGCACTACTGGATTTCATGAATAGTGGTAATTCCCGCCATATAATAG
>NW_020170548.1:0-1408 GCF_000524195.1 Echinococcus granulosus | reverse complement strand
AACTCACGCCACCCTATGCCGATGCCATCTTACATCAGGAACGGTCGTCGGCACTTGGGGCGTGTCTTACTTATCTTGTCAGGAGGGGTGTCAGATATTGTGGGTCGAGACACAACATAAGGTGGGCAGCATTGGGTGGGTTCTGTCACAGTTCATTGTGTTTCGTGGCCTAGAGAGTGCAATAGGTTCATGTATATCGTGTTAATTTTTTTCGCTGTTGGATGGCCTCTGCTGATGCTAGTGCTCCCGGCCGTTTTTAAGTTGTGACGAGAGGGAGGGAGCTGCATTTTCTACTTATTCGTTGCCAGCGTTTCATTTATGTTTAAATTATAATTTCTCTCTTGAGAGCATTCAAACTGTTCCGCCCGAATACGAGGTAATGGTTGGGATTCTTTAATAGCTGTTTCACGAAGCCACCAAACTGAGAAAGCAAAACTTGAAGCCCAGTCTTTTTGTTCCTCGCCCAACTTGACAAAGTACGACTAATTTGGCGCTCCGTTCAGAGGTCTAGATGTAGTGAACTACGGCCTCCTGGCACCGAGTGCGTGAGAGGGCGAATACCCAAAAGGTTGGGTCCTAGGTGGGACTCCGGGAACCAAAAATCAATCGCTCTCATCGTCCACTTTCTCTACCGTGGGGTGTAGCTAGTGTCTCCGTAACTGCCGTCTAGTAGGAGTTTCAGTGAGTACTTAGCCTTCGCTACCACCGTCACATATATTTTATGCTCTGATTTTTTTGCAAATGAGCTCGATGTCAATTGTTAAAGTTCCATTCTTTATTGGTTTGTGATAATTGAACAAGTTAAAGCCCCTGGAACATAAAAGTCGAGCTAAAAGCAATATAATGGGCGCAAATGTTTGGCCAGGCTATGTCTTGATTTCAGTAAGGTGTCTTTATAACGTATTTTGCATACAAATGTCAAAACCTTCATGCTGCTTAGGTTTCAAATGTCATTTTTCGGGTTGGTTATTATTTAACACTACAGTTTGGGGCATGCTCCTTTAGGAGTTCTCTAATCTACTTTCGGAGTCGAGTGGCATTTCAGGTTTCTGGTCTATAAATCGGAAATGTGGGTATGCAATTGGGCGGTCACGCTGTACGCTGTAGCAGTAGTGCGCTGACCGAAGTTGGGAGTCGAGTAGCATTCCAGCTGCCTCCTCTACAAATGGAAAATATGAGTTTGCTTGTGAGCGGTTATGCCGCTTGTTCTTAAAGGAGTTCTCTAATCTGCGTTCGGTATTGAGAGCAGTTTCAGATTTCTCGTCTTTAAATTTAAAATAGGTGTTCCCTTTCGAAAGGTGTTGACTTTTGCTTGAAGTGGAATGGGATGAAATGCTTTTGGCGTGGATGGCCGTATCAGATTTCTGGTCTATACAACTAAAATATTGGTTTGCATTTGAGCGTTCAT
>NW_020170549.1:138271-148867 GCF_000524195.1 Echinococcus granulosus | reverse complement strand
TCAGAGTAGCATCCAGTGCATTCTCATAGGTATCGCTTTAGTTTTACAGGTTGCTTACGAGTAGTGGAATGCTTTACAGATCCTGAGGTAAAAGTGGAACCGAAGAATTCATCATTTCAGTAAGAGCGAGACCTTTGCGTATGTTCGTTCAGCTACTGACGAGTTGAGTGCCAAATATGATTCCTTCCAAGGGTATCCATCAATACATCCTGTGCATGCATGAACGTTGCAAACGCCAAGTTAAGAGACTTCTTCGCACAGTGGTATTTCCAAGAGAAAGAGAGTTTCAAATGCACAACTTGCATGACGAGTTAGAACAGGGAGATGAGTGTTACAAAGACCGCACTACGGTTTCCATGGCGGCAATCTCCAGTTGAGATTGATCGTCACATTCCAAATCGCTTTATGCTTAAAGGATTGCCCACCAGACAGGAGGCAACCATAAATTAGGCAAACTTAATGAGCGGAGAATACAGTTGACAAATCTGAATTGGAGTGATTCGATTAATTCTCCATGCCAGTCATTGAATGTGCCACATTTGAAAGGAAAGTCAGGTTCTTGTAGTCATGCAGTTGTTTCAATCTCAGTCATGGCGATTTACTCATCCTTACTGATTTGTGCAAAATTGTGTGATATGTTTGCAGCTGCGGTCCGGTTGAGGTCATTAACATTGGCTATCGGGAAGCACAATATTCCAAAAATAGATGCACGCTGTGGGCAGCAAAGCCCTAGATTTTCCACAATTCTTATTTCTAACTTGCATCTATTTAATTTTACTGTCCTGTAATGAGCGAAACCGTGTGAATTGTCGTATGTGGTTGTGCTGTAACGTGGACAGCCGTAAGGCTGATCTTCTTTGTGGTTGACGGTAGCCACGGTTGCATCTTTGTGCTTGCACCGTAGTTTGTGAAAAAACCTTCAAATTCCTTGGATTAGCAGGAGCCAGCTGACGTTGTACAGGTTTCGTTTCTAATACTTTTGCTTGTAAGGTGAAACAAATGCGACTAAAACTAAATGACTTGAGCACTTACTAAATAAATGTCTCAGCACTGCATTATACGATGCTGTTCATAAGGATAGAGTGGTAGTAGCAGTAAGCCACTAGATGATTAAAGGCTGAGGAATGGTTTAAATGCCAGGTAATAAATTGCGGAACGTATAAAAGCGGCACGTGCGAGTGCACAGTATGTCAAAATAGAATTTTCCTGCCACATAATCCACCGTTGCAGCTGTGACATCCATTGCATCATATGACTTACGAAGAAATCATATTTGCTGACGTGAATTTAGCATAGAAGTGTAAATCTTAATTCACATTTAAGACGTTGTTTCGACCGTGAGGTAAATATGCCAAT
This sequence comes from Echinococcus granulosus, assembly GCF_000524195.1. NCBI lineage: Eukaryota > Metazoa > Platyhelminthes > Cestoda > Cyclophyllidea > Taeniidae > Echinococcus > Echinococcus granulosus. Next base: position 147,511 of record NW_020170549.1, on the reverse strand, counting down.
GCCAATCCTCCGATTCGCTGCGGCGTGTATGTGGTTCGGTGAGCAAGGTGTGTACATGGATTAGCTGAAGAAATCGAAGCGATCAACTCTTTCATACATTATGCATGGGGAAATTTGATTAAAATTACTTTTATTTTGCCTTGTAACGTAAATGCTGAAAATTAAGCAAACGTATGCTCCCGATCCCTGTGCGTGCTCTAGTTGCAACAACCGAACTTTCTAATCCCGATTGTGCATGCAAACAGATCAAGCAAAGTTATGATAAACTAAGCAGATTTCAGTTACTGCGACGGTTTTAATGAGCTACGTTAATCCTGCAATTCAACTAAATGTTACACGCGAATTATCGTGCCATTTATTTACGTCCAAATTGTCGCGCCAATGACGTTTCTAGTAGCATAAATGCCAGCACGCAAAAAATAGAAATAGGTAATGTTGTAGTAATAAAATATTAAAAGAATAATTGAATACCAATAGAATGTAATGCTTTATAGTCGGTTTATCATAATCTAGGCGCCTATGAGGCAGATCTGCGATTCTGTAGATAGTCGCGAGTGTCGAACAAAATGCATTGCATGAATATCACCGTTGTGGTTTACTTACAGTCTGTACTCATGCGAGAAAAATCGGTTTTGCAGATTTGTTGAGCATTTCTTCATTCTCACATTTTCCATACATCGGGGTGATCAATCCGAACTTAAGGTGACAACCATGCCTAATGAGACTCAGCACACCTTCATCAATACCGGGGACCATTTTCTGACAAGTGGGTCTGCCTAAAGGGTTAGAGAATAAACGGTTAGAATCAGGTTTTAGGAGTGCATCGCGACTGATTTATTAGTGGAGTGTTATCACCTGAAACACAAGGAATCTTCCATGCCCGTTGTAACCCACCACACCTCTATTAATGCATTTTATGGCGGGGAATGGGTAGCTTCAAAATTGCTTATGCGGAATTCGGAGAAAGGGCAAATGTGGGGGCTAAAGTTGGAAAGTTCAAACACTTGCACAGCACAATGCTATGTGACTGTGCAGAAATTGTCAAATGAAGAGACAGTGTTGATCCTCATCCCAGATGTCCACTCCGTTGGCCTTGAATACGGGAACGTGGAAGGCAATTTGCTGCAAACACCATGTGCAAGGCAGCAGCGTGTTGGTGGATCGTCGAAACTCTTCTTGCCACATTTATCACTACTTAGCATTAAGAACCTTAAATGTTGAGTGCATCAGGTCAAAGATTAGGCGTTTTGTAGGAATGGATGTAAATTTCTAATATCCTGTTTTGGGGAGCCAGATGCTCCTTTTGCCTTCCAGATCTCCTTTGAGCGATCATCATCAAAATCACTTCATTTCCACTTTCGTGCAGTTTAAAACTCTGCCACCTTCAAGGTTTATCTACTTTCTCTCAAAGTCATGCTTTTGCTTAAAAAAGGCATGGGAATCATTGCAAAGTAATGTATGGTTTGTATGCATGCGCTAACATGTGTTCATTTCGATTTTTAGGCGATGCACAAGTCACTCACCGCAAAGAGCCATTTTTATTCATGTCATAATATAAGGCAATGAACGCACGTGCCAAAAGGCTCAAAATTGAGAGATTGCATTACAAAATGCGCAGACAATACTAAAGAATTCAACAAGCTTAAACGCGTTTCGCAGTCATGCATTACACAGGGATGAAGCATTTGCTATTAAAAAGTCCTTTGCACTGAGATCCAGGTAATCACGACAGTCCCGCACTGCAAAAATCATCCGAGTGCCTAGCCACAATTAAGAGAAGGAAGTAGAATAATCAAGATTAGACTCTCGGCAAGCCAGCTCTAGTAGGATATTAGAAAATCAATTCCCTGCCATCATCGACATCTACACTGACGTGCACATGCACATTTACAGTGTCTGTGGCATTGTCAATAAACCACTTTATCATCTTTGTTCACCAGTTCAAGTGTGGTTTCTCCAACTGCAAGCAATCCATGACGTGCGCATCACAAGTGTGATGGTGGTGTGCAGCAAGTACGCACGTAGCAACAAAAGTACATGGAGCGCGAACATTGCGTGGAGCGAGTAGAGACGATGAGAGGAGTATAAAAGGCGACACATGTGAGCAGGCAAGTGAGTATCAAAAGAAGCGAAGGAACAGTCAGAGAAATGAAATTAGCGAGCTGGCTGTGTTCGTATCCGTGGAAGTAGGCTCCGAGGACTAATGTCATACAGGGCTCACAATGTGGGCAGAAGAGTGCATGGTCATCATGGGTGATGCCACAATGCGAGATGCCGTATAGATGGTCATCTATGGTGGTGCCGCAGTGTGGCAAGCCGTGGGGATGGTCGTGTTCGTGGTAGACTGAACACACGACTGAGGCTGCTTGCCCTGGCACCAACGCTGATGATGAAGCCTCCCAATTGCATGGATGTAGAGGAGGCAGCTGACATTGTACAAACTCTCCTCTACCACTCTACTCCTTTAACACGAATATGCAACACTAGTGTTGATTGTTTGTGGAAATGTCGAAATAAAAGATTAAGCACACCACCGTACTGTGCTTTTCACATTACCAAGCAGCAATCATGTGGAGCAGCGTCAAGGTGCTAAAGGGAGTGTGAACTCAGTATACCGAGGTGAGATAATGCATCACTTTGCAAATCCGCCATTGTATTATTAGGAGAGTGTAGATGTGCCATTTGCTAACAGCACTACCAGGCGAATATGTCGTCGGCATGGATAGCAGGCATGCCATTGTAGCAAGGAAAATCCGGCACTGCAGTAGTATTAGGTTGAGATACGTGAATTCCTGTGCTTTTCTTACAAGCTGCACATTCTTGCCAACTTCCCTAAGACTGATGATTAGAGATTGGCATAAGACCCTCACACTCCATCCACTCAGCATGAGCAGGTTGGAAGCTTTAAGGCTCGGAAATTGCATTTCTACATGGAACATTCCGCTAAGTCGATTCAGCTACTGCGTTGTGTGCTGCAAGTCACATTCAGGCATTGCACATACCAGCTATTGGAATGAGGTTATCATACTAATTTGTCCCAAATGCACAGTGGTGGCGAGGTCGTGGCTGTGAGGCAGCATAGCATTTCACTGCGGCTTATCTCAAATGCAAGTATTCGGATATTGTAAATACCACCCTCTGAATAGAGCTTGTAGTACATTTGTGAATGCTACAATGCCTTCACCTTGTTGGAGAACCTTAAATTCATTTATGACTTCAACTATGTATGCTCGTTTTATCCCATCGCACCAACTGAAACTGCAACAGTGGCAGAATGGATCCAGGAGCACTCTTCTGCCGGACTCCACCAAAATGACTAAATCACTAACATACTTTAGAATTGCAAGTCCATTTATTTGTCTAAAAGGTAAATTTTGCAGAGTCGTCTTGCTTTTGGGCATGTAGTCGTGAAATTTGATATAGGATCATCAGCACTCCCATCTCCTGTCTAATCGCAGTCTAGTCACGGGCTATGACACCAAATGATTGCCTCTTACTTTATCCTTGCTTTTGTGATTAGGAGCAACCCAGCCTTTTTTGGATACCAAGAAACGAGGAGCAGCTATGATTTGACACTTAGCTGACAGCGCCATATCCGGAACTCATGAGACACCCTATGATTGCGTCAATGCGTGTGAAAAGGCCTTGGCATTCCATAGAGTGTCAAAAGTCAACCAAATGTTTTAAACCCCTTTTCACATTCATCTATTGCTAGTACTATGCATAGTGCTATCATATGGGATATGTAATAGCTGCTTTAAATACATTGGATTTTCACAAGGATTCGCACAGCACCCGAGCAGCAGTGGGTATTTTGTCACTCACCTGTCCGTTCTATTCATCCCGAATTATACACTCTTCATCTGGAGTGTGAGGCTCAGAGTAGCATCCAGTGCATTCTCATAGGTATCGCTTTAGTTTTACAGGTTGCTTACGAGTAGTGGAATGCTTTACAGATCCTGAGGTAAAAGTGGAACCGAAGAATTCATCATTTCAGTAAGAGCGAGACCTTTGCGTATGTTCGTTCAGCTACTGACGAGTTGAGTGCCAAATATGATTCCTTCCAAGGGTATCCATCAATACATCCTGTGCATGCATGAACGTTGCAAACGCCAAGTTAAGAGACTTCTTCGCACAGTGGTATTTCCAAGAGAAAGAGAGTTTCAAATGCACAACTTGCATGACGAGTTAGAACAGGGAGATGAGTGTTACAAAGACCGCACTACGGTTTCCATGGCGGCAATCTCCAGTTGAGATTGATCGTCACATTCCAAATCGCTTTATGCTTAAAGGATTGCCCACCAGACAGGAGGCAACCATAAATTAGGCAAACTTAATGAGCGGAGAATACAGTTGACAAATCTGAATTGGAGTGATTCGATTAATTCTCCATGCCAGTCATTGAATGTGCCACATTTGAAAGGAAAGTCAGGTTCTTGTAGTCATGCAGTTGTTTCAATCTCAGTCATGGCGATTTACTCATCCTTACTGATTTGTGCAAAATTGTGTGATATGTTTGCAGCTGCGGTCCGGTTGAGGTCATTAACATTGGCTATCGGGAAGCACAATATTCCAAAAATAGATGCACGCTGTGGGCAGCAAAGCCCTAGATTTTCCACAATTCTTATTTCTAACTTGCATCTATTTAATTTTACTGTCCTGTAATGAGCGAAACCGTGTGAATTGTCGTATGTGGTTGTGCTGTAACGTGGACAGCCGTAAGGCTGATCTTCTTTGTGGTTGACGGTAGCCACGGTTGCATCTTTGTGCTTGCACCGTAGTTTGTGAAAAAACCTTCAAATTCCTTGGATTAGCAGGAGCCAGCTGACGTTGTACAGGTTTCGTTTCTAATACTTTTGCTTGTAAGGTGAAACAAATGCGACTAAAACTAAATGACTTGAGCACTTACTAAATAAATGTCTCAGCACTGCATTATACGATGCTGTTCATAAGGATAGAGTGGTAGTAGCAGTAAGCCACTAGATGATTAAAGGCTGAGGAATGGTTTAAATGCCAGGTAATAAATTGCGGAACGTATAAAAGCGGCACGTGCGAGTGCACAGTATGTCAAAATAGAATTTTCCTGCCACATAATCCACCGTTGCAGCTGTGACATCCATTGCATCATATGACTTACGAAGAAATCATATTTGCTGACGTGAATTTAGCATAGAAGTGTAAATCTTAATTCACATTTAAGACGTTGTTTCGACCGTGAGGTAAATATGCCAATGCCAATCCTCCGATTCGCTGCGGCGTGTATGTGGTTCGGTGAGCAAGGTGTGTACATGGATTAGCTGAAGAAATCGAAGCGATCAACTCTTTCATACATTATGCATGGGGAAATTTGATTAAAATTACTTTTATTTTGCCTTGTAACGTAAATGCTGAAAATTAAGCAAACGTATGCTCCCGATCCCTGTGCGTGCTCTAGTTGCAACAACCGAACTTTCTAATCCCGATTGTGCATGCAAACAGATCAAGCAAAGTTATGATAAACTAAGCAGATTTCAGTTACTGCGACGGTTTTAATGAGCTACGTTAATCCTGCAATTCAACTAAATGTTACACGCGAATTATCGTGCCATTTATTTACGTCCAAATTGTCGCGCCAATGACGTTTCTAGTAGCATAAATGCCAGCACGCAAAAAATAGAAATAGGTAATGTTGTAGTAATAAAATATTAAAAGAATAATTGAATACCAATAGAATGTAATGCTTTATAGTCGGTTTATCATAATCTAGGCGCCTATGAGGCAGATCTGCGATTCTGTAGATAGTCGCGAGTGTCGAACAAAATGCATTGCATGAATATCACCGTTGTGGTTTACTTACAGTCTGTACTCATGCGAGAAAAATCGGTTTTGCAGATTTGTTGAGCATTTCTTCATTCTCACATTTTCCATACATCGGGGTGATCAATCCGAACTTAAGGTGACAACCATGCCTAATGAGACTCAGCACACCTTCATCAATACCGGGGACCATTTTCTGACAAGTGGGTCTGCCTAAAGGGTTAGAGAATAAACGGTTAGAATCAGGTTTTAGGAGTGCATCGCGACTGATTTATTAGTGGAGTGTTATCACCTGAAACACAAGGAATCTTCCATGCCCGTTGTAACCCACCACACCTCTATTAATGCATTTTATGGCGGGGAATGGGTAGCTTCAAAATTGCTTATGCGGAATTCGGAGAAAGGGCAAATGTGGGGGCTAAAGTTGGAAAGTTCAAACACTTGCACAGCACAATGCTATGTGACTGTGCAGAAATTGTCAAATGAAGAGACAGTGTTGATCCTCATCCCAGATGTCCACTCCGTTGGCCTTGAATACGGGAACGTGGAAGGCAATTTGCTGCAAACACCATGTGCAAGGCAGCAGCGTGTTGGTGGATCGTCGAAACTCTTCTTGCCACATTTATCACTACTTAGCATTAAGAACCTTAAATGTTGAGTGCATCAGGTCAAAGATTAGGCGTTTTGTAGGAATGGATGTAAATTTCTAATATCCTGTTTTGGGGAGCCAGATGCTCCTTTTGCCTTCCAGATCTCCTTTGAGCGATCATCATCAAAATCACTTCATTTCCACTTTCGTGCAGTTTAAAACTCTGCCACCTTCAAGGTTTATCTACTTTCTCTCAAAGTCATGCTTTTGCTTAAAAAAGGCATGGGAATCATTGCAAAGTAATGTATGGTTTGTATGCATGCGCTAACATGTGTTCATTTCGATTTTTAGGCGATGCACAAGTCACTCACCGCAAAGAGCCATTTTTATTCATGTCATAATATAAGGCAATGAACGCACGTGCCAAAAGGCTCAAAATTGAGAGATTGCATTACAAAATGCGCAGACAATACTAAAGAATTCAACAAGCTTAAACGCGTTTCGCAGTCATGCATTACACAGGGATGAAGCATTTGCTATTAAAAAGTCCTTTGCACTGAGATCCAGGTAATCACGACAGTCCCGCACTGCAAAAATCATCCGAGTGCCTAGCCACAATTAAGAGAAGGAAGTAGAATAATCAAGATTAGACTCTCGGCAAGCCAGCTCTAGTAGGATATTAGAAAATCAATTCCCTGCCATCATCGACATCTACACTGACGTGCACATGCACATTTACAGTGTCTGTGGCATTGTCAATAAACCACTTTATCATCTTTGTTCACCAGTTCAAGTGTGGTTTCTCCAACTGCAAGCAATCCATGACGTGCGCATCACAAGTGTGATGGTGGTGTGCAGCAAGTACGCACGTAGCAACAAAAGTACATGGAGCGCGAACATTGCGTGGAGCGAGTAGAGACGATGAGAGGAGTATAAAAGGCGACACATGTGAGCAGGCAAGTGAGTATCAAAAGAAGCGAAGGAACAGTCAGAGAAATGAAATTAGCGAGCTGGCTGTGTTCGTATCCGTGGAAGTAGGCTCCGAGGACTAATGTCATACAGGGCTCACAATGTGGGCAGAAGAGTGCATGGTCATCATGGGTGATGCCACAATGCGAGATGCCGTATAGATGGTCATCTATGGTGGTGCCGCAGTGTGGCAAGCCGTGGGGATGGTCGTGTTCGTGGTAGACTGAACACACGACTGAGGCTGCTTGCCCTGGCACCAACGCTGATGATGAAGCCTCCCAATTGCATGGATGTAGAGGAGGCAGCTGACATTGTACAAACTCTCCTCTACCACTCTACTCCTTTAACACGAATATGCAACACTAGTGTTGATTGTTTGTGGAAATGTCGAAATAAAAGATTAAGCACACCACCGTACTGTGCTTTTCACATTACCAAGCAGCAATCATGTGGAGCAGCGTCAAGGTGCTAAAGGGAGTGTGAACTCAGTATACCGAGGTGAGATAATGCATCACTTTGCAAATCCGCCATTGTATTATTAGGAGAGTGTAGATGTGCCATTTGCTAACAGCACTACCAGGCGAATATGTCGTCGGCATGGATAGCAGGCATGCCATTGTAGCAAGGAAAATCCGGCACTGCAGTAGTATTAGGTTGAGATACGTGAATTCCTGTGCTTTTCTTACAAGCTGCACATTCTTGCCAACTTCCCTAAGACTGATGATTAGAGATTGGCATAAGACCCTCACACTCCATCCACTCAGCATGAGCAGGTTGGAAGCTTTAAGGCTCGGAAATTGCATTTCTACATGGAACATTCCGCTAAGTCGATTCAGCTACTGCGTTGTGTGCTGCAAGTCACATTCAGGCATTGCACATACCAGCTATTGGAATGAGGTTATCATACTAATTTGTCCCAAATGCACAGTGGTGGCGAGGTCGTGGCTGTGAGGCAGCATAGCATTTCACTGCGGCTTATCTCAAATGCAAGTATTCGGATATTGTAAATACCACCCTCTGAATAGAGCTTGTAGTACATTTGTGAATGCTACAATGCCTTCACCTTGTTGGAGAACCTTAAATTCATTTATGACTTCAACTATGTATGCTCGTTTTATCCCATCGCACCAACTGAAACTGCAACAGTGGCAGAATGGATCCAGGAGCACTCTTCTGCCGGACTCCACCAAAATGACTAAATCACTAACATACTTTAGAATTGCAAGTCCATTTATTTGTCTAAAAGGTAAATTTTGCAGAGTCGTCTTGCTTTTGGGCATGTAGTCGTGAAATTTGATATAGGATCATCAGCACTCCCATCTCCTGTCTAATCGCAGTCTAGTCACGGGCTATGACACCAAATGATTGCCTCTTACTTTATCCTTGCTTTTGTGATTAGGAGCAACCCAGCCTTTTTTGGATACCAAGAAACGAGGAGCAGCTATGATTTGACACTTAGCTGACAGCGCCATATCCGGAACTCATGAGACACCCTATGATTGCGTCAATGCGTGTGAAAAGGCCTTGGCATTCCATAGAGTGTCAAAAGTCAACCAAATGTTTTAAACCCCTTTTCACATTCATCTATTGCTAGTACTATGCATAGTGCTATCATATGGGATATGTAATAGCTGCTTTAAATACATTGGATTTTCACAAGGATTCGCACAGCACCCGAGCAGCAGTGGGTATTTTGTCACTCACCTGTCCGTTCTATTCATCCCGAATTATACACTCTTCATCTGGAGTGTGAGGCGTGCAATCTTATGCAAATTTGTGGCGTCTATGAATTGATTACTGCGATAGCTGTAAACGCTGAATTACCTGCTCCTCTGATGTAGTAGGCTGAGACCCCTGGCAGATGATTTGAGATTTGGAACAGCAGT
>NW_020170549.1:132188-138171 GCF_000524195.1 Echinococcus granulosus | reverse complement strand
GGCCTAAAGAGCTTTACTAACGGGACTGGTTGAACGCAAATGCCTTTCGTTCTTACCGGACAAGTTTGTCGAAAGGCGTTGTTATTTATCGGGATACGGGGTGTTGTGTGAATGCACTCAGTTTGACAGGTGCAGTGAATACCTCTCGCGAAATTGTAATTCTAATGTTGTACAGTCCTCACTTCAGATTGCGAGCAGCCGCGATGAACGCGTAGGAGATTGCACTTCCTGTTAAATGCAATCTGTTTTCGTACGAAGGTGGATGCAGCTACCGGATAGACGTTTTCATGTCCACCAACTCTGGTGTCACTTCAATGGATAATCGGTGTATTGCAGGGCCTTAATTTGCTCTGGTCGCCAAGAGATTGAGTGTGCTTATGATGGCACCCTTTTTGCGATACATCTATATCCAGCAACTGCCAATCGTTGGTATTACATCTGCTGTCCACTTGGGTGGGTTTGATCTGCTCTTACCATTTGTGCAGCATCAGACTCTGTAGCAATACCCACATTCCTCGCAGTTGGTCACCACACCAGACAGTTGTTTTATGAGACAGCCAACTGCACAGCATGGATACAAACGCCTGGGCGCACGTTCTCTACAATTAAACACCAACAGAATTCTCTACACAAGGGCATGCTTGCTTCAACTTATTTAATTGGGGGAAAGGAAGAAACCTAGCAATATTCAGTGTCTTCAACACCGAAGTTAGTTGAGCTGGACGATGACCGATTGAAGGTGGGTTAAGCGAACATAGCAATTACTAGTTTCCATATGCACATTCACCAATGATTCCTTCATGTCCTCTATGGTGAATGCATGCTGTTTTGCAGTCATATTGTCTAACAATTCTTTAAAATGGGGAAGCTCTCTTCTGCTTTACTTGGTAGAGATACACCAGTTTCTGCATCGACCATAAGTCTCCAGTAGTGTACTTATTATGAAGGGCAAATTTATATGAGATTTACCTGCTTTTTACTGCGGAGCCATGAAAATACACAGCTTCATTAATGCACTAGCAATACACCTAATCAGAAAATTGTCATTAATAGAGAATTACAGGAAGTAAAGTGATGCACCCATTATTCCCTGATACTACGCCAGCCCTTCGCACTCAATCGTCTGTCGCTAAAGGCATTGGTGAATCCCGGCAAATGGGTGGACTGGGGCGATTAATGCCTGAAAAGGGAGGATTCAACAGGAACATGGGCTTTCTGCCACTGGATGTTTGTGTCGCACCGCTTATTTATCTGGAGTAAAATGAGTGAAAATCCCCCAAGTTGCCCTACAGTGTCTAGGAATCTGAAATCGGCAGATGAGGCAAGGATAACTTTAAGCAATTTTGGCATTCAGATCAGTAGTCTCGTCGTCGGGAGGTGGTACACTATACATGCTGAAGTAACCCAAGTAGCCCTCAAACAGAATCACGATTTGAGTCCATAATAAATAAGTACTTCAGTCGTGGCTTATGTGTGGAGCTAAATTTAGCACCTAGTTAGCCAAGGGTTTGAGTCTGCTGTTAACCACCGAAACTTTCGCCAGTAACCTGGGAGTAGGTATGAAGCGTACAACTTCTGATGTGGAGCATCTGCAATTCAACTCGTTGAGATGCCTCGCAGAGGTAGCATACGAACGAGTGGAACATCGTTTTGGCAATAAGACGGAAGACAGTCTTGAGCATCAGTAGAGCGCCAAGCCTGCAGAAGCATATTCGTATCTCTCTTGAGCATTGAGTAAGCGAGGCTTTTGTTTCTCCACCTACATCTTCCAACCAGTTAAGCATTCAATCGAAAAAGTTAGGGATAAACTAATGCTTCCTGCACAGACACGAACTATTTGCACATCGGGTTGAGAAGGTCTTTGCGACGCAGTATTTCAAGGAAAGGAAAACTCCAAATTCAATCTCGAGTGACGACGTGGCAGTGAGAAGTCAGGACTATGCCTGCCGGATCGTATTGTGCATTATGATAATCGCCAAGGAAGTTATTCATTATTTTTCGTTTCCCACAGCTCGTATTATTCCAGTACGTTAGAAATCATGCCGTGACAGAGTAATATTTCTTTTGGCTGAACGTCTAACTAGGCATTTGCATTGGTCAGTGCACGGTGGTCCCTCTTCGACGATGTGAACCCACTGTTGCTCCATCCTTCCTTACGTCCGTGTAAAGCATGCATTTCTGACATGCCTAATTGTTGTAACTTACGAGGATTTGCAAGGCGCAAGACTGCTAGCGGTAAAATCCTGTCACTCGTTGTGGGCTGGTCATCGCATTGCAGTGCAGTGGACGTTTTGAAGACTACCTACTGTACCGTGGGTGGGTAGTTACTCGGGCCATTTTCAAGGAGACGAGTAAACATGTGAGAGCAATGAGTTGATGCCATTTGCGCCTCCCTTGCATCCCAGTTTTTACCGCTATTTTAGAGGTTGCTTGTTTGTTGTCCTTTAACAGCCAAGTATGCTGCGCAACAAGTGCAGCAGAAATGGCAATCGGTGCTAGCATGGCAACTTGTAAGAAAGCAGCTACATTCATCTGTGGAGATTTCAGTTAATCAGCCCTGTTCAGTGCGGCACAGCCATCCCCTATTCACGTAGTATTTGAAGGTCTCCCAGGTTGGCTGGTGATGATAACATCGAGGAGGGTGCTGACGATGTGGCGTCATTTTATTGACGTGTGCATGGTTTTACAGCCAATTTGATGCTCGCTTTAGCTCATTCTGCCTACACACAGCCATCCGTAATGAGATTAAACTATCCCAATCTACGTGCTAGATAATATTTGCACCAAAATAAGGCTTCCCATTCCAAAGTGTCATCAGTTCCCTACGTGGCTAACGTGTGAATGAACTAAATCATGCAGAAGTCACAACTGATGTAGCTGTTATCATGAACCGGAATGCGACTAGTGTGATGATAATCCTGTGACAACACTTTATAGATACCTACTATGAAACATGTGCATTATGATAAAAGAATCTTTTAAGACTTCGGTAAAACAGAGTTACGGTCTTAAAGGTGGCTCAACACCGGAGATATATTGGTCGCATCTAGTGAGTTAGGAACTAGGTGTGTGCTCACCTACCACCCAAGGAGGCGAACCTTGTTAACATTAATTCAAAGCCCTACCACAAAGTCACCTTCGAATTCGCAGTGATTCGGGCAATTGCCCCTGACCTGTTTGACGCCATTGTCTAAAAGCTTTACAAATGACCATTTTTGGCCGAGAGGGAATTTCTGTTTTACAACAAATATGGCACCGCACGATCTCCACCCTTCACCAATTACACCGCCATCTAGTGACAAATTGTGAAAACTCAGCAATTTGTGCTTCCAACGCACCTTCCGCTGGCTGAACTTGTGCCGTAGTTTGTTCATTCACTTCAGGTTGACTCCGGCATGACTATCTATTCACGTGTTTTGCGTTTTGTGAGACCTGCAAATAACGTTCATACTTTAATAAATTTGAGTGTCCACCTTGATATATCTTTCCCCTGAGAGTCTGCGATGCGCACCGACGAGATGTGCACACTGGTTGGGTCTCCGTCGCTAACAAGTATGAGGCGGATCAACTTCTAGACGCATTGATCACAACGCAGATGTAAGTTCAGACACGAAGGCGTATGTTAATGCCATTGACATGAGGTTAGCAGTCGGTGCGGCTACAGAGATTGCGTGGATAAGGCTGTATCTAGATAAATGCTGCTCTTCTCGCATGCTAGCAACCGTCTCCAAAATTCTATGCAAATGTGTTCCATAAATTAGGCCGTTAGTGATTGATGCATTAAAGCTTATTGGGATTTAATGCAGAAGTTGTTAGCAAATTCGTGTAACATTAAGGACTTATAAGCAAAGCATAAGGCGCACTCATTACAGGTCCGCTTTTGCTGCGCATTTTAGAGAAGCTATGATACCAATTCTGACTAGGAGCCAAGTATTCGACACTTGCCATATCCATCCCTTTGAGACGGAGGCATCCACGAGGATGGGTACTCCATCGTGCAGTCTCATTCGTGCTTACGATGAAGTAAATAATGTGCCGGAAGGTCATTGTCAAGCGGATCTTTCCTCGACATGAAAGAGTCCTGACACTTCTCCTAACCTTCCACCAGTAAGATATCATTTAGTCATGCAAATATGATGATGAATTATTCAGGCGACTTCGTTAAGTGCCCATTGCCAGTCATTGATTTCGCAAAATCGTGTTCTCAATTAGTGGAACAAGCCCGGCAAATTCGCTACGATGCTACTTACCCGAGGTAAGGTGCGCACACGGTGGAATATTTTATTCACTCGCAGCTCCTCCCCAAAGCCAACGTCTTTGCCATTGAGCAAACCTCTAGATAAGCCCTGCTCCATGAGCCGATTACGGATCACTTGGAACCGAGTGCTTATTTGCTTACATATTCCACTTTGCTCTCTTGATCACTACAATCTGAAATACATGCGCCTTCTGCTCATGTCTTGACCAAAATGAGAATGTGTGCAATCTCTCTTTTGGATGCTGTAGGCAAGTTAAAATTCGTCTACCAAATCATGCAACGCCAGCATGACTTTGATTTGAGTGTTCAGGACGCTCAGCAATTGCTCTATCCTGAAGCCCTAGCCCTATCAGTGGTATTTATGCGTTGTCTCTCCTAAGACACATCTGTTCTGTCCATTCGTCTTCCATCCAAAACGTAAATCTGCAAATTCTTTCAAGACGCACGGTTTAAATACACATGCTTACTTGAATTGATATGAGCTATCACCCAGGCCCATTTGACACCAGCGATCAGTACAACAGAAACGACAATCAGTACTAGCGGGAGAATTTGCCCCAAAGCAGATCCATTGATCCTAAGAGATGTAAGTTAATTAGCTATGTAATGCGGCTCAGTCGCCCTTTATTCGCATAGTATTAGAAGGCCTCGGATGTTAGCTAGTGATGATAGCTGCGAGGAGGCTGTTGTCTATGCGACGACATCGTATTGACGTATGCGTGGTTTTCGCAGCATAATTAATACGTGCGTTAACGCACTTTTACCTACACACAACTATCTGTGATGATATTAAAATGTCACCATCTAAGTGTTAGATAATATCAGCACCAAAATAGACTGCTCATTTCAAAGTGTCAGCAGTTCTCTGCGTGGCTAACGTGTGAATATAATAAATCATGCATTAGCCACAACTGATGTGGTTGTTATAGTAAATGATGACAAGCATATGAATTGGAATGCGACCAGTGTGATGGTAATGCTGCACCAACATTTTGTTGATTGCTAGTTAGAAACATGTGTACTTGGATAAAAATATTCTTTCAAGGCTATAGTAGAACAAAATAAAAGTGTTAAAGGTGGTTCAGTAACGGAGGTATGTTAGTCACACCTACTAATTTATGAACTACGTGTGTGCTCATCTATTACCCAAGGAATCGAACCTTGCTAGCATTATTTCAAGAGCCTAGTAAAAAGATACCGTCAGATTCGCAGTGAATTGAGCAATAGCCCTGACCTGATTTTCACTACTATCAAAAAGCTTTACAGGCGGCTATTTGTAAGTAAGTAAGGATGTTTGTTATATAGCAAATTCGGCAACGCGCGATCTCTAGCCTCCAATAGTTGCACCACCCTCTAGTGTTAAATTATGAAATGCCAGCAAATTTGCTTTCGATACATCTTCTACTAGCTAAACTTGCGCCATAGCTTTTTGTATCACTTCGGATTGACTTTGGCATGACCATCGAATCACTTTCCTGGGATGTATGCGACCTAAGACTCGTCATCTTCTAGACTTATTGCTGACAAAGTGGGTGTAAGTTTACACAAAAACACGTAAGTTAATGACATAAAATGGGGTTAGAAGTCGGCGAGGCTGCAGATTTCGCGTAGACTAAGCTGTATTTAGATTAATATTGCTCTTCTCCCATGCTAGCATCCGTCCTAGAATTCTATGCGAACGCGTTCTATAAATGAGGTAGATAGGTGATTTATACAATTTAATAC
>NW_020170549.1:129273-132088 GCF_000524195.1 Echinococcus granulosus | reverse complement strand
GTGACTGAGGTGGTATACACTTCACCATGTGCGACGCCGTGTGGATGGTCGCAGCATTGGTAGAGTGCACGTACGCCTGAGCCTGTGCTTGCACCCAGGCTTGTGAGGAAGCCTCCTAGTTGCGAGGAGATGGAGGAGCCGGCCGAAGGTGTGCAAGCCTTCCTTTAGTTTCTTCCTGCTTTAAACACAACTGTACTTCTCTTAGTTCTGATATTTTGTACCAATTAATAAACATATGTTCGATTGTGGGATTATGTGAGTCTAATCATATGAGTGAGGCAGTAATAGTGGATCGCTTGAGGCGATGTGGAGGGAAAAGTGGGTGCGGCTTTCGAAATTAGGTGAAGTAACTTAAAATCTTGTGTTCCACTGGAGGGCCATGCTTTTCGATAAGCACCACTGAGAAGTTTGTTCAGCTTTCTTGCATGAAATTATTTGCAAATCGCCAATTAGTCCTTTTGTGCCAAATCTGAACCTGATTTAGATGACAAACTCACTACAGCCCACGTAATGATGGCATTGTCTCACAATCAGCATACACACTTTAGTCTGATTATCATGTATTTATTCAACCCTTCTTGACTCTTTGGTGTCCCATTCAGAGAAGTGCTGCCTGATTGCATCAGAAGCTAGGCATGAAGTAGGGGGATAGTTAATTTCTTTTTACAGCCATATCGATAGCCAAACCCCACCATTTTACCCTTTACCAGTGCATTGTTTAGATATCACACCTTAATCAGATCATTGAAACTAAATGTGAAATAGGACAACATTTTAGGTTGGTTTAATTCCTCTTCAGCAACCACAACAATCAATGATGAAGCACTCAATCCCAACGTTGGATGTCGTTTTGCAGGGCGATTCACCCACTGCACCGTTTTTGTCTTGGCAAGTTCTGTAAGCTTGCAATCCTCTATCCTCGAAATGCATGTCGGGTTATTTGTCTACTTTTGCAGATCTCTTGACCACTTCCAAGTCACTTGTAAAGACCTGAATTATGCATTCTGTAACATCAGAATTACCGTCTCGTCTAAATCGGAACACAACCGCTACTTTGGTCGTCTAGTACGCATGGGAATCTATCTCACACAAGTAAATCAAATACAACTATTTAGAAATGCATTCGCACTTTATTAGTTTCCAGTGTATTTCTATGTGCTGAATGGGAATTCAGCTGTCCACTATTGTCAAATGCTGCTTGAAACGCAGTGCCGAGTTGACCAATTTCACGGTTTAATCCACAGATGCGAAATCAGTGCATTGCCTACTCGCCTCAATATTAACGAGCAACAGGGTGGAATGATACTGAATACTGACGAAACCCTATAAAATGAAGAAGGTATTTCATTTCGTCTACTGATGTGCCCGTCTAATGAAATCGCCACTAAGAAGTATTGCGCATTCTTGAGAGTACAGCACCCTCGTGTTATGCACCGATTTTGGCACTGCCAATAAGCACTGTTCTGCCTGTAACGTCTTGCAGAAAGTAGAGCCTGGAAGACCACTTAAGAGCCTGCAAGCGAAGCTTGTAATGATGATTCTAATAAATGTTAACGTCAACGCTATTAATAGCACTGTTTACCGTTTGTCTCATTTCAGAGCTAAAGTACGATGATTTTGCTTACTAAGCTATTCACACCAAGTCGGTTGCCTCCGATGCTTCCACGCAAAATGCTATTCGCTGTTTCTGAGACTATTTGCTCAAACCTAGCAAGTTAGTGACAGAGGACTTCTATTTGCCTCCACGCAGCCTCGATAGTATTAAAATCTATGCAAATGCAATTCATTAATATCTTCTTTAGTTGTTAAAGACACAGCAAGGCACAATAAAATTCAGATGCGTGTACACTATCCGATGGCTTCCTAACCCTAATGGAACTTGAAGGGTTCTTTATGACCTTCGAGGCAGGTATAACCGCATTCTCGGGTTCATTCTGCAAAACACAAATTAAGACACAATGAGTATTCAGCCATAGCCCCTTTTTTCAATGCATGCGAATACGAACACAGTGTTACAGGTTTTGAGGTGAGTATTACCTCAGTCGTGAATTCCATCGTAAAATCAGGTGGGTATGTACACACGTGCATGTGTTATCAGGTGAGGGCAAACTCAGTCGTGGCTTCCGCCTGCAGCACATGCAAGTATGGCTGCTCCATAGGTTGCAGTTGTCTGCCCATTTGCTTCGCTTGACAATGACCTATGTGTCGAGTGTTCCACTCATTTATTCTCATCGTCCCTGGTGTTTTCACATGACCTTCGTGGTCTATATACCCTTGCCCATACATCCACTCTTGGCTCCCTCCATCACCACTCGTGTCATTTATCATCCCTACCCATAAGTTATTGCACATATTTAGCCCGTCTTGCTTTCGTGACACCGGAAGGAGTGTAAACACAGAGAAATAGCCTTTTTTGACATTTGCCAATAATACCTACCATGCCACAAATAAACAATTGACCTAGAAGGAGTCATCTGAATTGCGACCTCTCAGAGAGTGCAAGAGGTTTTCTAATGTGATTTGCACTCCGTTGGCTCTATTTACTGACCAGCAGAACGTGGAGGTAATTTCCATTTCCAGAACTATCCGGTTGGGGTTGCTGCAGCTATCGTCTATGCTTACACAGCTGAACATTACTTCTAAACACCTCCACCCGTTATTACCTACCACTGCTACTACTACTACTACTACCATGCCATGCTACGACTTCGTCAATGAATCGGAACACTTAGAATATGCGGAAGGCTTTGGCACAAACTACCTTTTCCTAGTATCGAAATCTGCATGATACTTCGCCTTCCGTCATTTAGCCTTT